>NC_059304.1:13778892-13781392 GCF_017591435.1 Portunus trituberculatus
TCCTGATCACATTATCTAATTTACTTCGGTATAATGCGTTGTGGTTCGTGCTTTTCGTGTGTTTATAGTGTAGACGTAATGTTGTAATAACGATCAAAGAAGTGAATATGTGAGGTGTATGTCTGAGGTGGTGTTGTGATCTACCTTCTTGCCGTGCGGCCCTTTGGTGTGACTGGCTATGTTGATGTTGTATACAAACGTGTTTTCTGTGAGTTATTTTGTTGAGCGATAACATTTTTACGGATTTTCTTTTTTGCGATACCTACACATAAAACGTATGACGAAAAATGGTTTTATCTTCTCAGTAAAGGAAATATTGTATTGGCAAACATTTGAAGATGACGTTCGCAAAACTTTCTCTGACTACGTATTGGATTCAGCGGGCAGTGGACGGCGCGGCGTTTGGCTCGACACAGACCACGCAGAGGCAGGAAAGGATAAAGAAGCGATAAAAAATGGGATCCTCTTACCAGGAGAGAAAGCAGCATCCGCTTCCTGTTCCGTTAGCACGGGATCTGTTCCTCGTGCTTACCAGGCATAGTGTGCACCAACTCACCTGGAACAAAGATCATATGTGTGAATATTTATTTATGAAGAGAGAGAGAGAGAGAGAGAGAGAGAGAGAGAGAGAGAGAGAGAGAGAGAGAGAGAGAGAGAGAGAGAGAGAGAGAGAGAGAAGAAAGACACTCGTATTAAGGAAAACGTGAAAATCTACCACCACCACCACCACTCAACCAGCTCCCTCTCACGCTCCCGCACACAGCCCCACCCAGTTCCTAAAGAAAGTAGGTGAAGGGGACGGAGGCGGGTCAGTAGGTGGTGGGTTAGTAGGTGGGCGGGTGGGGCTGTCCTACCCCGGCAACACGGAGAAAGTGGGTGAGTGAACCTGGTAACGAGGCCTCACCAGCGGGCCACCAGGTAACTAGGGCACAGGGTCGTGGCCGTGACCATCCCCGGAGGTTGAGGTGAAGCGTGTAAGGGGAGGGGAGGGGGCGGATATTAGCCACTGGAACACAAAGGAACACAAAGAAGGAAGAGTAATAGTGGAGGTTGTGATAAGCTTCACTATCTTATCTAAATGAAGGTCATGAGGTAAGTGTAAAGGTATGTGTATTTGCGCTCTCTCTCTCTCTCTCTCTCTCTCTCTCGTACTACACATCTCCCCCACTTTCCAACAGTAGACTCGCCCAAGGTAAGGCTCATCACTCTTGTATCTCGACACACCGTCACGCCGCTGATATGACCCTTGTGCCGCCTTGCCGTTAGGACGCCTTTCTGATGCACTACAAGGAGGCGAGACAATGGAGGGGTGTAGGGGAACATGACGGGCAGTCCTCACCTATTTGACTCCTCTCTGCCCCTCTAATGTCGTCTAATGCAAGTCTATAGTGTCTGGAGGTACAGTTGACAGCAATGTGGGTGATATGTGGCCAGGGTGATGTGTGGTGAATAGTTCTGTGGTGTTGAAAGTTACTCCTATGAAACGATAACTATCATGAGAGACTTGCTGTGACGGGTTTTCATAATCACTCTACTTACTGTCTGGTGATTTTATACAGATTCAGATACTGATTAGGGGGATTAATACAGTGAAGACTCTGACCATTAATCTTCTGCCCTTCACAGATCCACCCTAATGTAAATAAAATAGTCTAATCATACCCAAACTATATAGTGGTAAAAATGCGTCATATTACTGAAGGGATTAATAATGGTGACATAAATTAATTAATGACTATATGTAACCACTTCTTTAAACCAAATAACACGTTTATGTAAGTACACGTATATTATAGATGCATAAAAGATATAATAAAAATAACAAGAAATAAGTTGAATATAAGTAAAAATCATCAGGTGAGACGGATATCGAAGCTTACAAGTACGAGTGTATTCAAGTTACACACCTAAAGAATAAACACAACGATAATGACAAGAGTAATGTGAAGTGAAGGATGTAACAAATCATGAGAGAGAGAGAGAGAGAGAGAGAGAGAGAGAGAGAGAGAGAGAGAGAGAGAGAGAGAGAGAGAGAGAGAGAGAGAGAGAGAGAGAGAGAGAAAAGAAAAAGAAAACAATGCAAATATATATAGAGAGTACAGGTGTTTGACGTTAATTCTGCAGGCGACTATCTGTTTCTTGCTCTCTGTCTGTGCTTGCTTGTCACCTGTCTACTCCATGTCCGGTTACCTGCACTTTTTTTTTTTTTTTGTGTGTGTGTGTGTGTGTGTGTGTGTGTGTGTGTGTGTGTGTGTGTGTGTGTGTGTGTGTGTGTGTGTGTGTGTGTGTGTGTGTGTGTGTGTGTGTGTGCCGTAGCGTTTTGGTCGATTTCATACGTGAGTGTGTGCGTTTATATGTGTAAGCGTGTAAACCAGACGAATCCATTTTCACAGACGGGGGAGACATATCGTGGAGGAAGAGAAGGAGGAGGAAGTGGGGATGAACAAGACAGAAAAAGCGGCGAGGGGGGTGGGGTGGGAGAAGGAGAGGTGAAAAGAAG
>NC_059304.1:13788892-13841392 GCF_017591435.1 Portunus trituberculatus
TTCTACTTCAATCATCTCTCCTGTGTCTCATATCGTTTCATTCTTTTATCTTTTACTCGGGTTTCACCACCTCGTTGGTCGCTTCATATTTAAAACATTGCATTAGTCTACACTGAATTCCAAACTCCACGCTAAGCTCCATTAGCATAATATCTCACTGGTGCATTCCTGGATTTTTTATTGTTATTGTTTTATTACTCGTTGTATTGTGAGCAAAATTCTTCGAGCAGTTTTCTTGTTTCAGTTAGATAGTTCAGTTTAGATTAAGATACTACGTACTAATATCACTGAAGTAAAGCCTTGTAATGCGCCACTTGTTATGATAATTGACCACAACAATATTCTCTCATGTCTAGTGTGTGTGTGTGTGTGTGTGTGTGTGTGTGTGTGTGTGTGTGTGTGTGTGTGTGTGTGTGTGTGTGTGTGTGTTTATTATACATACGTGTGGAATAACGCGCCTGTGTTCTGCTTGGCGTGTTTACCAAGCTGTGTTGTCCTGGATGTGAGCAGGATTAACGCACCCCTGTCTTCACATTTACACTACAACATTAACATTTCCAGCATATTTCATGTTTGCACTAACCTCGCCTCCGTTACCTTTAGAAAATTGTACTTGTTCTCATTGCTGGTCTATATTACGGTTTTGTAAACTTAGAGACTGAGAATATATATTTTTTTTTGTAAGGGTAGAAAGGAGTTTTCGTCTTGGCTGTTCTATATTTCTCAGTTTAGAATAGACAGTGTAGTTTACCACGAGCAACTTCCTGTGAGCCGAAACTCAGTGGTTATTAATATACTCATCTATTTATCCACCTTTATTTTATGTATTTACCTATTACTAATTTGCTATTTTCTGGTATTTCTTTGTTTTCTATCGTACGTCATGTCGGTTTCAGTGTGGCGAAGCGCAAGCCTCTGCTGTCTGTCCACTCCAGAAAGACACAATCATATACCTTCCTCCAGAATTATTACTACTCCGCCAGTTCCCTTTCCTGAACATCTACCCATCACATGATGCATTCAGTTAATTCGTATTCTGCCAGCGTCTTGTAAACAGAATTCCAGGGTAAGATTTCTCACATCCACACAGCTTGGGAGGGTAATGTTCAATGTTGCCTCAGTACATGATGGCGTCAAAGCAAACCAATACCAATGATCGCTTTACTCCACGTGTACTTGGTAGAGTGATTTGTTGCGTCCTCTCTTTCTCTCTCTCTCTCTCTCTCTCTCTCTCTCTCTCTCTCTCTCTCTCCTCGTACAAAAATTTTCTGTAAAATCGTCTAAAAGTGTCTTCCGCCACAAAAACGTTGGACTTTTCTCTTCCCTTTTTCTCGCCGCAGCTTGAGTGAGGAGAGCGGCGTCCACCACCACCTGTCCGCCCTCACAAAGTATCTCGCACACAGGACTTATGAAAATAAAGTGATGCTGGTGTGGAAGAAGGCTCTCTCAGGTAAGAAAATATTCAATGAATATCCCATCTTAATTCTAAAAACAGTTCACTTGTTTTGTTTTGTTTTTTTCAGAACGTAAATAAGTGTAACGACATGTTATTTTTCATTTTATTAGAAAATTCCTGGAAAGGTTGCAACTGTTTGGAATATTATAATTCATTCCGCCTCTCCCCCCCTCTCTCTCTCTCTCTCTCTCTCTCTCTCTCTCTCTCTCTCTCTCTCTCTCTCTCCGAACTTTGAAAGATGGAAAAATAACTTCACGTCAACAAATATATTACTATTTTTCATACTTGGGCAAAAATACAAACAAAGACAACCATGGCTTTGATAAATCACTATGCTTGGGGACAAATCACTGCAAACAGACACTGCAAGGGGTGCTGAGTCAGTGGGGCAGTGGGGAACTCAAGCTTTGGCAACAGAGGAGGAGGTTGCAGTTGAAGTGAGGAGCTGCGATACAGATTCTCTCCACGAACGCCTAAGAGTATTGTCGAAACTAGCTCTTGACGCGCCGCACCACCAGACGCTTGTAATCCTTCTGTGCCGGCAGACGAACATGACCGGGGTTGTGGAGAGGGTGAGTCGATCTTCCCTGCTCTGTTATGTTCAGTTCGGTTCGGATTTTCTCAGTCTTTTTTTTCTCTTATCAAAATTTTCATGGAATTGTTGTAAAGTTTGCTTCCACTTTTCCTTCTTTAACTTTTTTTAACCTTTTCTTTTTCTTTTTCCTTTCCTTTTTTTCTCTTCCCCTTTTCTTCCCTCATACCTCTTCCTTCACTCGATTCTTGTCTCCCTGCAGGCTAAGCAATAACAAGTAACATTCTTTCCTCCCAACATCCCCCCCTTCTCTCTCTCTCTCTCTCTCTCTCTCTCTCTCTCTCTCTCTCTCTCTCTCGTGTGTGTGTGTGTGTGTGTGTGTGTGTGTGTGTGTGTGTGTGTGTGTGTGTTGGGATGAGGCACGTACGAAAGTGAGTATTTTCTTGCAACTATTTCATACCCACATACCTGCGTTAAAAATAACACAAAATGTCCTTCTTTGATCAAGGTAAGAAGAGCGACACGTGTAGAAGATGGAAGAGAAGGAAGAGAAGGAGGAAGAGAAGAAGAAGAGAAATTAATTATCTTCTCATTCGTCAAGGACAACAAACACGAAATGAGCGCACGGTAAGGAACTCCCGTATTTCATTTGTTGAATGTAAGGAAAGCTGCACGTGGCGAGGAGCTTACACGTGATATTGCCTGTTTAGAGTATGGTAATGCCAAACTGTTTTCTCTGTCTATGAATCTGTCTAATGCTTTCAACTCAAACAGTTTGCCATTGACTTCCTTCACTACTGGGACGCATTTTTACCTTCAGTTTTGAGTGTAATTAGACCATTTTATTTACAATGGAATGGTCTATGGATTTTCATATGATTAATTGCCACAGTTTTCCCTGTTTAAATCCCCCACAAAAATTTCTAAAACTGTATTAAATCGCAAATTAAAATATGAATACGCGTCCTGATATTGAAGGGGTTAACAACATCACAGCTAAATTGCGTTAATGCTCCAGCTTGCTCGAGGACCACGTCGTCTTTCAAGTGTAACTGAAACTGAATTTCATCTATTATGAAAGTAATTACCTTTAACTCACTATAATAAAATAGGTTTCTTCGTTATGAAAACTCATTTTACACGGGTGAGAAATGTTGCACTCTTTTCTCCCTCTTGTCAGCTGGAAGGAGTTTCAAGAAGGAAACGAAAATGGAGACCTCAGCAGAGAATCGAGGAGCTACTCGTACCTGAAGCCAATGTCATCGGACCCACGTTCACTTCCTCCCACGGACCTCCAGGGGAAGATACTTAAGGTTATTAAATTCTGCGAATAGCGAAAGGCCACTCACTGGCGGTGGTGGAGCAGGCGGACTGGCAATGCCCTCCTGTGTTTCATTATTCCTTGTACTGGTTATTCCCTGCGATCTAAAAGGCATTTGTCAGGAACATTTTGTAAGAAGATTGGTTATTATCATTATTGCTATCATTATTATTATTACTATTATTATTATTATTATTATTATTATTATTATTATTATTGTTATTATTATTATCATTATTATTATCATTATTGCTATTACCATTTATCTTCTTTTCTTCTTGTTCTTGTTCTTGTTCTTGTTCTTGTTCTTGTTGTTCTTGTTCTTGGTCTACTTCTTATCATTATCATTTCCATTATTGTTATCATTAGCATTATTATCATCTTCAAAATCATCATCATGACTTACTCTATCCATTCTATTAGAACGCTTACTCTTACTAATATTTCAAATACACCATTATAATCATAGATACTACACTGCTATTCTTGCTACTACTGCTATCACTACCAACACCTCCTGTAATAAATATTGTTTCTTGTTACTCTTTCGAGCGTAGGAAAATGAAATAAAATACTATACTAATTCTGTTATCTAATCTCTCTCTCTCTCTCTCTCTCTCTCTCTCTCTCTCTCTCTCTCTCACACACACACACACACACACACACACACACACACACACTACAAAAAAATAACAAAACGAAAACTGGTCAGATAATTAAGTTATTGGAAAAAAATCATAACCGTAAAACCAGAGGATATATTTTTTCTCTTGCGTTACGTGATAGAAACTTGGCCGAGGAAAGCAGACAGATAGAAAATCCAAAGAAATCAACAAACATTTCACATTTCTATCTTTGTCTGTGTCTTTCGGCTAATTCTTTCCAATCTTTAAGGGATTTTGCATTTGAAGTGTTTATTTATTTATTTTGTTCTATTACCCTTGCCTAGTTTCCTTCTTGTATTAAAATGAAAAAAAAATATATAGTACTTTGTGAGGTTTATACGTCTCCTCCAACTGTTCCGCCGTGGTCACGTTCCTCGACATTGATGCACAAAACTTAATTAATCTATATCAGTGTGTGTCTGATTTTTGCGCTCGAGGACGTACAAGTGACACGCAGACAGGTTAGGATGAAATACTGGTAACATTGTGTACATTATTCTTTACTTTTGAGTAATTTATTTTTATGTGTGTAAAGCTTTAATTTAATTACTGTTTGTCTGTCTGTTTCTCTGTTTCTCTCTTTCTTTCTCTCTCTCTCTCTCTCTCTCTCTCTCTCTCTCTCTCTCTCTCTCTCTCTCTCTCTCTCTCTCTCCTAATCAATCAATCAACCTATCTACCTGTCCGTCCGTCTCTCTCTCTCTCTGTCTCTCTCTCTCTCTCTCTCTCTCTCTCTCTCTCTCTCTCTCACCTATTTATCTACCTATCTATCTCCTTATCCATCACTCTATCTACATATCTATCTATCACTCTATCTACGTATCTATCTATCTATCCATCACTCTACCCAACAGTCTATCCAAGAGTCTACCTACATGTCCATCCCTCCTCTCCAGGTGTCGGTGGTGGACAACTGGCCCTTCTTTGGGTTACGTAAGGGAGTTGGTGGACGAGTGGAGGCTGACGCTGGAATTGACGTCAGCATCCTCAACACCCTGAGTCAGACCCTTAACTTTACGTGAGTTCCCCCGAGAGTCGCCCTTGTGTGCTCTTGGGAATATTGTCATGGTTGGTCGTGAGAAATTCGTGTATTTATTATTATTTTTTTTCTTCCTCCTCCTCCTCCTCCTCCTCCTCCTCCTCCTCTTCTTCATCTTCTCTCCTTGTTGTTCATTTTGCTTCCCTCTTCTATGTGTGATTTTCTTTTTCTTTTCTTTTCTTTTTATTTCAGTCAGTACTTCAGTTTATATTTACGTGTGTTTTGTGTTATTGTTATTTGTATTATATTCTCTCTCTCTCTCTCTCTCTCTCTCTCTCTCTCTCTCTCTCTCTCTCTCTCTCTCTCTCTCTCAACGTCCTAGTTCTCCGTAATCCTTGTCTAAACAGAATATTATCTCCAACTCTCTCTCTCTCTCTCTCTCTCTCTCTCTCTCTCTCTCTCTCTCTCTCTCTCTCTCTCTCTCTTAACTTCTGCCAGTCGATCTTCTTTGGTGGATCTCTCTCTCTCTCTCTCTCTCTCTCTCTCTTCTTCTTCTTCTTCTTCTTCTTCCCCGTTCTCTTCATTTATTCCCATTTTCTCTTTCTACTCGTATTCATTTTGTGTTCGCTTCTTTGATTCCCTGTGGCTATTTCAACCGTGCCCTCATCGCCTCCCTTCCTTATCCCTCGCGCTCTTGCTTACGGAGGCGGGCGCAGGTACGAGGTGGTGCTGGAGGAGGGTGGCCAGTGGGGAGGACCGCAGGCTGACGGGACAGTGACTGGAATGATTGGAATGGTGGCTCGGGGGGAAGCACACTTGGCTATTAATGAAATTACCATCACAGGTAAAAAAAATGCAATGTAGTAGTAAGCTATGGTGTTATATATATATATATATATATATATATATATATATATATATATATATATATATATATATATATATATATATATATATATAACAACAAAGAATTAATAAGACAAATAGAGAAAGCTTAGCAAAAACTGAACAATGCTGAAGTTGCTCACGCCTTCAATATCGTCTGCAAACAAGAGAATCTACTCCCTGGCTACACTAACACACACACACACACACACACACACACACACACACACACACACACACACACACACACACACATATATATATATATATATATATATATATATATATATATATATATATATATATATATATATATATATATATATATATATCTATCTGGCTCTTTCTGTCTCTCTCGCTCTGAAAGTCAATTGTGTTCTGAATGCTTAATTGAATTGTCTATCACATAATGAAAAGTAGCAACAGGTAGTATTTTTCCACTTTAATATTGATACGTGAACACTTTAATGAATATACCTGTGTAGGTCTAGGTTTTTTTTTTTCTTTACACTGGAAATACTGTCCTTTCCTCAGACTGAACAGTAGACTTCTGGTGTTACGTATTGACGGAATGCCAGTCAATATATTTCTTGCTGGTATTTTAATTAGGAATATTTTTTTTTATCATTCTTATGTTACGATAATTTTTCATGAGGAAAATATTTAGCTTCTGAATATTTTTCCAAATAAATCAATAAAGAAAAACTTTGATAAAACGTTTTAATAAAACTTTGGTTCGTAGAAGATGAAATAATATTATTTCAATCATGAACATACGATGAACTTCATTCCTCTCTATACAAAAAAATCACAATTTGTTAATAGTTCATCTAACTTAAAGTACATTTTTCGTTCTTTATCATTGACATATTTGTTCCTCGAATACAACTGATATTCTGCTCAGGGGAAGTCAATCCTCCCTCTGTACGCCAAATGAAACCTTTGTTAACGAACACATCACATATTCCTCCCTGAAATGTGCACCCAACGAGGCATGCATCACGACAGAGGAAAGGAGTGAGTACCGGTCAGATATGTCAAAGGTCAGAGAATGTTAAGGGTCACAGGTCAGACTGAGGGAGGATCTGTGAGGGTGTGGCTCATGCTAAGCTCACTCTGCAGGCGCCAGAGAGACAGTGGTGGACTTCACACGGCCTTACTTCATGGAGTCCTCCGCCTGCACCTCACCTGCACCCAAGGAGAGGAGCCGCGCCTTTGCCGTGCTGTCCCCATTTACCCTCCAGGCAGGTGGTGCGGGGCCGCGGGAGGACAGTCACTGGTCACAGCTAACAGATCGCGGCAGTGAACACTGGGTCACGGTACACAGCATTTGAAGATTAACTATCTAGACGTTAATGGCAGTATAGCACTTTAACACTGGCTTTTCATCACATGGATAAAAAATATTACAGCTGCAGCTACAAAATGGTTTAACCCCCCCTTCAGCACTGGACACATTTTCATCATGAGTTTCTGGTATGATAAGACAATTTTATTGACATTAGGAAGGATCTATGGAGGTCAGAAGATTAATGGCCACAATCTTCACTATTCTAATCCCCAATATAAGTTTTTGAGCCTGTATAGAATCGCCAAATAGTAAGCAGAATAAATATGGAAACGCATCATGGTACTGAAAGGGTTAAACTCACTGATGTATCATTGTGTTGTCAGTTGTATCTTTCAGAAGTATTAACTTAAAGCTGTTTGTTACTCTTTATCAGGGTACAGTGACTTGGAAACGATAGCACATCACAGAAAAAAAAAAGAAAAAAAATGTACCGGCAGCCTATATTTTTGGTATGTACGAGGGTGGAGGGGGAAACTGGCCAAGGGAAAAAAAAGGTCTACTTAATTGCCAGACCCCTTAAAGGTCCGATAGAGTAAGCCGAAAGAAAGAGATAAATGGGTTGAAATATACGTTTATGCAACAACAACAAAACAAATGAAAGATCGTGGAGAAAACAGCGACACATGAGAGTATCCTTATTTTGGCCAACACAACACAAACATAACGACAAGGTACAGTGAAATCTTAAAAAAAAAAAAAAAAATGATAAAAAACTTGGCCAGACTCTTAATCATAACTTTCAAATACAGCTGCGCATCACTTCCCAAAAAGACAAATAGAGAAAGATGAATATGAAATTCCTTCCAACTCCGTCATACTTCAACTTTTAAAAGATATCAAATAAAACCTTAAAAAAATAATGAAACTCGCTCACTCACTCTAAATGAAAAAAGAAAAAAATGAATAAATTTAAAAAATCATTAGCCGAATATCATAAATTAATCAACTGAATCATTAAAAGAAAAAAAACATGAAAAAAATAGCAAGCAAATAAATACATAAATAAAACGAATATAAAAACAGTATAATGTACGAAAAAACTGACAATATTCAAGCAATTTTCATTAACATATCTACGTAATCTATTCTTTCCTAGGTTTGGGTGAGCGTCGGGGTGAGTGTGATGGCAGTTGGCTTAGTGCTATGGGTGGTGAGCGCTCTGACTTGCCACTTCCACGAGAAACCCACAGTCACTCCCTTGCACGACCTGACTTTCAACATGTACCGCAGCCTGGTGGTACAGAGCAACCGTCTGCCCGCCCTTCTGTGGCCGCTGCGCCTCGTGTTTGCCGGCTGGTACCTCTACTGCTTCTACGTGAGCGGTGAGGAGAGACACAGAGCAGGGGACGAGTGTGTGTGTGTGTGTGTGTGTGTGTGTGTGTGTGTGTGTGTGTGTGTGTGTGTGTGTGTGTGTGTGTGTGTGTGTGTGTCTAATTCACCTCGGTCGCCTGCTGGTCACCCAGCCAGTCTTCCTCATTACGGAGCAAGCTCAGAGCTCATAGACCGATCTTCGGGTATGACTGAGACCACATCACACAAAACACACACCGGGAAAGCGAGGCCACAACCCCTCGAGTTACATCCCGTACCTATTTACTTCTAGGTGAACAGGGGCCATTTGCCTTGCCGCTTCCTGGGACTCGAACCCGCCCCTCTCGATTATGAGTCGAGCGTGCTAACCACTACACTACGCGGTGTGTGTGTGTGTGTGTGTGTGTGTGTGTGTGTGTGTGTGTGTGTGTGTGTGTGTGTGTGTGTGTGTGTGTGTGTGTGTGTGTGTGTGTGTGTGTGTGTGTGAGTGTGTGTGTGTGTGTGTGTGTGTGTGTGTGTGTGTGTGTGTGTGTGTGTGTGTGTGTGTGTGTGTGTGTGTGTGTGTGTGTGTGTGTGTGTGTGTGTGTGATGGAAGGGGAGTACTGGGCAGTGTTTCCGCTCCGGATTATCAAGATAAAATAATCTAGTAGAGTGTAGCAGTAATATATAACACACACACACACACACACACACACACACACACACACACACACACACACACACACACACACACACACACACACACACGTCCCCTGCTCTGTGTCTCTCCTACCACCAACACACACACACACACACACATAAAAGAGATCGAGAAAGTAGAGGAAGCCAAGCCAGCGACACCGGACTTCAATATTAAAGCTCCTTCAGTGATCCTTTTCGTATTTTTCAGCTCCAAAGATTTCAAGGAATCACTCAACGCTGCAAAAAAAGGAGCTCAGGTTATACTAAAAGCGTCACACGTGTAGCATTCAACACCCACCACTACCACCACTACCACTACCACCAGCACTGTCACTATAACAACGTCAGAGGTCGCCGTGGTACAGTGGAACCATGCGTACTTTGGGGTCCGAGGGGTCTCCACGGTCCGAGTGTAGGTTGGGTTTCCTCACTCGGGGCAACGGTTTCCTATCGGGTGGGCTTTGAGATAGGAGGTACTCTAAAAAGTATCCCCTTTAGCCCATAAATTCCTGTGAAAAGCCCACATGGTATAAAAAAAAAGTAACAGCAGCAATAATATCTTTTCACAACCATTATTCATAGTGCTCTCTCTCTCTCTCTCTCTCTCTCTCTCTCTCTCTCTCTCTCTCTCTCTCCACATTTTCACCATCCTATTCAAATATTCCATCCCCACATTTCCTTACCAGAGCACCTTTTTATCCCCTCTTCTTTCTCCTCTCATGCGTTCTAATCTACCTTTCATGTCCACTGCCTCCCAAGCTCTGTACTCAGGCACCCTCACCGCCGTGCTGGCCCTCCCTGTCTACGAGAAACCCATTGACTCCCTCGCTGATCTCCTCGAGGCGTCCAAACAAGGCTTCTACCCAGTGACCATCAAAGAAATTAGCATCGACTTCCTCTTTCAAGTAAGCCATGTGGAAAATTGGAGAGAGAGAGAGAGAGAGAGAGAGAGAGAGAGAGAGAGAGAGAGAGAGAGAGAGAGAGAGAGAGAGAGAGAGAGAGAGAGAGAGAGAGAGAGAGAGTAGAGCGATTTGTGAATGTGGATATCAACCCTTTCAGTCCCATGACGCGTTTCCATATTTATTATGTTTACTATTTGGTGATTTTATACAGCTTCTGAAACTAAGTGTGGGATTAAAATAGTGAAGACTGTGGCCATTAATCTTCTGACTTCCATAGACCATTCCTAATGTCAATAAGATAGTCTAATCGTAAATAAATCTCAAGGTCCCAACATTGAAAGGATTAAAATCACATCGACTAAGACTTATGACGAAACCTGTAACTGTGATAAAGGATTCGAACCTAATTCCTGAGCCAATAAGTTTGCTTCGATCCTATTAACACATCACACTGCTGTAGGTGCCTCGTGTCGACCTGTCTGGCGAGTCACATGTATATTGCAATCGTGCTGTCAGGCGTACCAGTCTGAAATAGATAAATAGGACAGAAAGCTGAGAAAATGTTGCTCTTTTAAAGGGGGACTAGATAACGCGTAGGTGTGCTTCTGCTTCTACCAATTCTGAAGTGTATCAGAGCGTTTCATAACAAAGGGTTGAATGATATTAACCATTTCACTACCATAACGCGTTTTCATATTCATTCTGCTTACTATTTGATGATTTTATACAGCTTCAGACACTCATGTGGCCATTGACATTTCGACCTCCATAGACCCTTCCTAATGTAAATAAAATAGTCTAATCACACTCAAAAACTCATGGTAAAATTGCGTCCCATTACTGAAAGTTTAAGGGTGATTTTTTGCTTTTACTCTGACGCCAACTATAAATCATGTATACCAATCACCCCCAGGAGTAGCATCCATTCATCCTCGGCTAATGATTGCAGGGGAGCGTATCAAATATATGCGGGAGTATGCACGAAAATATTCATCCCACTATTTATGACAATGAAAGAGGCGGGACAGACTGGCTGTGAGGTAAACTTATGTGTGAAATGAAGACTTTAATGCAGGACCATGAATGACAGAATTATTGATGTAGTAATTATTATATATAAAAAATGTTATTCTTTTATTTGCGTTTCAAAAATTTTCATATACATATACTGTGACCTGCATTATCATTTTAAATTAAGAGTATATGTATTTATACGAATGCATAACAAACATATTAGATATCATTATAACATTGGCGTTTTTTTTTTATATGTATTGAAAGACCATTAATTATCTGTCTATACTTTTTTTTTCATTTCACCTGATTTTTGTCTATATGTATGTCTGCGTGTTTGTCTACCCGTTTTAATCTGTGTGTGTATGTGTGTGTGTGTGTGTCAGTATTATATGCACTGAAAGTCCATAAATGTTTCTATATATCCTTTCATTTCCCTGATTTATTCATTTTTTTGACAATCTGTATGTCTGTCTACCTGTCTGTCTCTCCCTTTCAGTCTGCGTCTGTCAGTATTATATGCACTGAAAGACCATTAATGTTTCTGTCTATCGTTTCATTTGCCTATCTGTATGTCTGTCTACGTGTCTCTCTCTCCATTTCTGTCTGGGTGTCTGTCAGTATTATATGCATTGAAAGACCATAAATGTATCTGTCTATACTTTTTCATTTCACCTGATTTATTTATTTTTGTCAATCTGTATGTCTGTCAACCTAGATGTCTCTCCCTTTCAGTCTGCGTGTCTGTCAGTATTATATGTATTGAAAGACCATAGGTGTTATTGTATACCTTTTCATTTTACGTTTTTTTTTTTTTTGCCTATCTGCATGTCTGTCTACGTGTCTGTCTCTGTTTTTAGCCTGTGTGTCTGTCAGTCTTTGAATATTCCGGTTTTTCACAGTTTCGGTGGAGTCGATGGAGAGATTAGACACGCTTTGACTGGAAATTGTAAGGAAATTATGAAGGATTTACTTTATTATGAAACCATTTGAACTTTACAACCATAATTTTGCCTTTCTCTCTCTCTCTCTCTCTCTCTCTCTCTCTCTCTCTCTCACACACACACACAGAAAGCCACTTCAGGGGTATATCACCAGATCGGACGCCTGATGACGACTGACAAACATTACGTGGACTCTCCTTCAAATGGCATCGCTAGAGTAAGCACATAATATTCTCTCTCTCTCTCTCTCTCTCTCTCTCTCTCTCTCTCTCTCTCTCTCTCTCTCATGTTATATAGGGAAAGATGCATAGAAATATATACATAAAGAGGGAAATCAAAGAGTGTGTAATGAAGTCAGTCGATAAATCAGTCAGTCAGATATTCAATTAATCAGCCAATTAGTCAATCAAACGGTCGGTCAGAGAATTACGAGGATATAGATAGAATGATAGATAAAGAGATAGATAGATGGATAGATAGATTGAGAGACAGATAAATAGATAGATAGGTAAATAGATAGAAACCAGTTGAAATACGTAATACTCTCTAACCTTGGGTCCTGGATAGATAGATAGATAGATATATAGATAGATAGATAGATAGATAGATAGATAGATAGATAGATACATGGAGACCAGTTGAAATACGTTATACTCTCTAACCTTGAGTCCTGAGAGAGAGAGAGAGAGATAGATAGATAGATAGATAGATAGATAGATAGATAGATAGATAGACAGATGGAGACCAATTGAGATACATAATACTCTCATAACCAGAAGCCCTGACCTTCACGAGTTTGTCCCGCCAGGTGTTGCAAGGACCGGCCGTCTACATCGATGCAAGACTTAGCATGGAAATTCAAATGATAGTCCAAGGCAAGTGGTCAGTGTTTGCTTATCGCCTCCTCGCCAGCTACGTACTGTACGAGTTAAGTGCTTGCCTGACGAGGAGCTTAAGTAGTGTTTGTCCATGCCGTTGTAGTGTTGTCAGTGAAGGAGTTCCACGTCGTATTGCTTATGAAAAGGGTGTTATATATAAGATCATTTGATGGGGAGGGACTGTGTGTGTGTGTGTGTGTGTGTGTGTGTGTGTGTGTGTGTGTGTGTGTGTGTGTGTAGGCGAAGTTATATAGCAATGCCTAGTTGTAATCATTCCTTGCTCAACAAATTATTGTCTATTTCCACTGACCACTTTTTTCCCTAGTTTTATGTTTCTCAGATATTTATTAATCACATGCTATTCTCAGTGATCTTAATTAACACTTGTGATGCTGATCTTGGCACGGATTCAATCATCTCTTCTGTTACACAATTCTGTTTTGCCTAAAGGAAGAATTATATATATTTTTTTCACCAACTGGTTTTCCTACTAATCCGTTTTTCTCGTGTTTATCTCCACAGGTAGGGACAACTTTTACCTGGGCCGGCAGAGTTTCTTTCCTCAAACATACGGCATCGCTTGCATGAAGGGAGCTGATTACAGGAGGCACTTTGATCGAGTGTAAGCTAACTGAAGAGGCGAATGTGCGAGTGAGGGAGGGAAGGGAAGGTGAAAGGAATGCATGTTGGTAATCTCAGCCAATGAACAAAGAGAGTGATTTAGTGACTTAACCCCTTCAGTACTACGACGCGTTTCCATATTCATTCTATTAACTATTTTGTGATTTTATACAGCTTCAGAAACTCGTATGGTGGATTAAAATAGTGAAGACTGTGGCCATTAATCTTCTGACCTCCATAGACCATTCCTAATGTAAATGTAAATGTCTAATCGTACACAAATCTCAAGGTAAAATGTATCTCAGTATTGGAGCGATTAAATGAAGAAGACAAAAAATAAATCGAATGAGAGAGAGAGAGAGAGAGAGAGAGAGAGAGAGAGAGAGAGAGAGAGAGAGAGAGAGAGAGAGAGAGAGAGAGAGAATCATACGTAAAGACTTTTCATATCGAGTTGGCATCACGCGCGCAGTACCACCAGTACCAACACATCGCTACACAAAGGACAGCTCTGATGGGGCTTCATTACCTCGGAAATAAGTGTAGTCAGAAAAGGAGTCCCCCAGTCAACAATAACCACAAGCACTTACAAAACTTTTTGAAATGCGATAATTCCACTCGAACCTTAATAATCGCTTCATTCTCTCTATAATCCAGTGGCAATCATTTCATTATTTTTGCTCATCCCTCTCCTCTCTCTTTGACTTTCTACTTCCTTAACACAGAAGGAAGAGTAAACTAAAGGAAAAGTCTTGGAAAAAGGGTAGAAAAAAGAGTTAATAACACCTAATCACTCCTTTGGTTTAGCCATAATCACTCATAATCTCTTCTTCCAAAACCATTACTTTTTCGGAGCACTTTTTTACTTCATCATCACGGGAGAAAAATGCAAGTGAAACAAAACCCGCATTGGGAAAACAAAACCACACACAAACCAAAGCAAAAAGTCGATACATCTCATACTAACGCCTCTTCCTTCACTTTCACAGCCTGGAGCGCCTTGTTCAGTCTGGGCTTGTGGAGAAATACAAGAGGGACGAGTTTCTTAAGCTGGGCGGCAGAATAACAGGCGTGGGAGGCAAGAGGCGAGGACAGACCAGCGCTATAACCATCACACATTTACAGGGCGCTTTCTTCCTCTACGTGATCGGCGTGACTTTGGCCCTGGCGGTGTTGGTGATGGAGAAAATACTATGGTGCGTCAGAGAGAGAGAGAGAGAGAGAGAGAGAGAGAGAGAGAGAGAGAGAGAGAGAGAGAGAGAGAGAGAGAGAGAGAGAGAGAGAGAGAGAGAGAGAGAGAGAGAGAGAGAGAGAGAGAGAGAGAGAGAGAGAGAGAGATGCGTTTATTCATCACTATCTCTCTCTCTCTCTCTCTCTCTCTCTCTCTCTCTCTCTCTCTCTCTCTTTACGCAACACATTCATAGTAAATAACTAATAAAAAATAGAACAGAGAAGTATCATGCAAAAATAATCATAAAGAACAGACACAGAAGATCCGTTGGCGTATTAAGGTGGCATGGAAAAAAACGAGAGGGAAAGAGGGAAAGAACATGAAAGACGAGAGGAGAAATAAATATGCCGAGGTGAAGGGAAAGATAAATTAGGAGATGAAGGTGGAAGATGAGAAAAAGAAAAAAGTAAATAGAAAACCACTGAGGGGGAAAAAAGTGCAAGGAGGAAAGAAGGAAGGAAGGAAGGAAGGAAGGAAGGAAGGAAGGAAGAAAGAAAGAAGAGGAGAATAAAGTGTACGAGACATGGACGACAGCAGGAGAGGAGTAATCAATAAGAGCACCTCCCTCTTGTAACATCTGCCAGTTATAGCGAAGGAAACTTACAGAAAATGTACAGGAAAGTTACACAACGGAACATCAACTACTGTTTAGTAATTGGTCATTAATTAGCCAACCGGAGGAGAGTAAAACGGAGAGAGCGAGAGAAGGGCAAGGGAAGGAGGAGAGGAATACCAGGAACAGAAGGGGAAAAGGAGCTAAGGTCATTTAAGAGCGAGTGAAGGGCAAGGGAAGGAGGAGAGGAATACCAGGAACGAAAGGACAAAAGGAGTCAGTTGGAGTCAAGATCATTTAAGAGTAAGGGAAGGAGGAGAGGAATACAAGGAACGGAAGGGCAAAAGGAGTCAGTTGGAGCTAAGGTCATTTAAGAGCGAGTGAAGGGAAAGGGAAGGAAGAGAGGAATACCAGGAACGAAATGGCAAAAGAGCCAGTTGGAGCTAAGATAATTTAAGAGCGAGTGAAGGGCAAGGGAAAGAGAAGAGGAATACCAGGAACGGAAAGGCAAAACGAGTCAGAGAAAACCAAGGTCATTTAATTTAGGAAGAGCGAATGAGGACAAGGGAAGGAGGAGAGGAAAACCAGGAGCGCAAGGGCAAAAGGAGTAGGAGGAAACCAAGGTAATTAAACTTGGGTGGATGGTTTCTGAGTTAATTAGAAGACTGTAGTGCTGACGATTTGTGAGGGAAAAGGGAGAGGAGAGAGGGGAGACAAAGCCTAGTTACTCTTTTTCTATTTATGTAAGAGAGGAAAACTGGCAAAGGGCAACTAAAATATAAATAAAAAAAAAGGCCCATTCAGTTGCCAGTGTCCTTAAAGAGCCGATAGAATTAGCCAAAGGATAGGAACAAATGTCTCTGGGGTAGCGCAGTGAGCATTCGTAAACCACAGAGAGTTAATTCCTTCATTACCGTGACGCGTTTCCATATTCATTCTATTTACTATTTCGTGATTTAATACAGCTTCAGAAACTTATGTGAGGTTTAAAATAGTGAAAATTCTGGCTATTAATCTTCTGTCCCCCATAGACCCTTCCTAACGTCAATAAAATCGTCCATCTCATCCAAAACTTATGGCAAAAATGCGTCTCAGTATTGAATGGGGTTATTCCAGGAATCTGTCAGAGAAATGTACCGGTTTCTAGTCAGTGCTGCTGGAAAGGTTGAAATATAATAGGAAAGGCAAGATAAAAAAAAGAATTCATTAGCATTGTTATGGCTTGCAGGTCTACGCGCGCGCGCGCGTGTGTGTGTGTGTGTGTGTGTGTGTGTGTGTGTGTGTGTGTGTGTGTGTGTGTGTGTGTGTGTGTGTGTGTGTATTGTCGAATTTTCCTCGATAAAATAAGCTGAGGAGAAATAATTGAATATAGACTCAAGAGATGCTGTATAAAGGGAGGAAGAACTGGAAAGAATATAAAAGAAAAAAAAAAAGCATGTAAGAGTATATGGTGATAGAAGGAATGATGATGATGATGATGATGATGATGATGATGATGATGATGATGATGATGATGATGATGATGGCATTTTGCAACCTCTCCACCAGGCAGCGGTTCCTGAAGTGATGAAGTGGAGCGGAGAAAAGGAGGAACGTGCTTCAAACGAAATGAGAAAACGAACACAAAAGAGACGAAAGTGAATGGAAATGCATAAAAAATAAAAAAATAAACGCCCCCCCTCAACACACACACACACACACACACACACACACACACACACACACACACACACACACACACTTACACACACGAATTCACCTTTACATCGTCACAGGAACACAATTTTCAACACACAAGCAAGGAATAAAAAGCTTCTCTGATCTGCATGAGGGAGTTTTTTTTCTCCTTGTCTTCCTTTTTTAGAATCCCATTAAAAGAAGAAGCCATTACATCACACTTTCATTTCCAAGCAATTCTCACTACCTACTATTTTTTTTTTCTCTTTTGGAGTCTGCACTGTTTTTTTTTTCACACACACACACGGTCTCTCTCTCTCTCTCTCTCTCTCTCTCTCTCTCTCTCTCTCTCTCTCTCTCTCTCTCTCTCTCTCTCTCGCAGCGGAGAAATGAGGAAGCGGCAGAAGGAGGTTAATACAATCTGAGGTAACGTAATGACTGAATCAGGGCAGCAGGTATTCATCAAACACACACACACACACACACACACACACACACACACACACACACACACACACACACACACACAGGATTATGGAAATAACATTAGCAAACTCATTTCCTGGCAATGATTGTTTAACTATCGGCAAAATATGATGCTCTTTCCATATAGCGATCTACATAATTAAATGTTCAGTGGTGGGAAACAAAATGAAATCAATGACTCTAAACCCAACCTGACCTACTGTCACTAAGCCAAACCCTTCCAACTGGTGCAAAGGTTAATGGTATTTCAATATTATCCAGTTTTCCTTTTATTACCCCCGTCATTCATTCACGTCAAAAATGCATGTCTATACTGGCGTTTAATAAAAAGTACCTTATACATTACTAGTTATATTTAGGACAGGAATTTTATGTAGTCGCTAATCCTGCAATGACTTCGACCATCTATCTAAGCATTAAACTGATAAAAGTAGGATATTACACTCTCCTCTTATGTTAACCCTTCAGTACCATGACGCATTTTCCTATTCATCTGGTTACTAATTGGTGATTTTATATAGCTTCAGAAACTCATGTAGGAATTAAAATAGTGACGGCTGGGGCCATTAATCCATCATAATGTCAATAAAATAATCTAATCATACCTAAAAGTAAAGGTAGAAATGCGTTCCAGTACTGGAGGGGGTTAAATTTATGTCACGTTGCTCTCTAGTAACCTCTGCTCCTCCCTTCCCTAAGCTCTGGACTGTTTCAAGAAGACAGTATCAACGCCTTGTATATAAATAAAAACGACTAACCATTTTAACACTTTATCTGACCACCTGCTACCTTCAAGTTGAGGCGGTACTGCCTTCCTTTCTTTCCATGCAACGAGTCTCCCTAACACTTCAAAGAAATGCGAGTTAATTAGGACCTGTCTATCAGGGAACTGCTGCGTAACACGAATTAAGGTCAAAATACGTTCTTTTCTTCCCCTCCACTCCTTAGCCATTTGAAGTTTAAGACGCAGCTCCTCTGTATGCTCTTTATTTTTTTCCGTGAAATAATCAAATTCCCTGGTGAAACAATACTTCGCTCTGCCACCAAGGGAGAGACGCACGAACCTCCTTACTGAGCGTGCTACGGTAGGATAAGCAGGTTAGGTACTGCGCTTCAAGAGAGCTGGAGAGTAGCTGGAGGGTCCTCTAGGCCTAAAAAGGACAAAGAAAGGCTGACACGGAGATCCGAGAAGGTAACACCACAACAACCACCACCGCCGTAGCAGCCGCCGCCTCCGCCACGACCACGACCACCACCACCACCACTAAAAAAAACAACAATGATAATAATAATAATAATAATAATAATAATAATAATAATAATAATGATAATAATAATAATAATAATGATAATAATAATAATAATAACAGTGATAATGATAATACGATAATCATCAATAATAATGCTAACATAGATCAATAATAAGTCAAAACACGCCCATTAAACAAATAATTCGGTGCCCAAGATAAATAATTTCTTAGTTACAGTTACAGGAAGTAAAATAAATAATTAATTTCCATAATTGCTTAACATGACAATAAGACCTTCGTTACTTTCCTGAGCGGGAAGCCATAACACTAACACCATTAGAACTGAGTCTCACAATCAGCTTTATTATCTTACTCCACCCGCCCTGGACTCTCTCTTCTCTCACAGCTCAGTTGGGTTCCTGGACACCTCAAAGTGATGGTGTGGGTGTGGCGCCTCCTGCTTGTGGTGGTGTGCCTGGTGTGTTGCGTCACGGTAACAGAAGGGAGAGGAGACGGACGAGAAGACAGCGGGGGAACAAGAGAGGAAGGTGGAGCAGCAGCGCAGATAATGAACATTTTTGGAGTCGCAAGTGAAGAAGGTATTCATGAAATCAAGATGAGAAATTGATTATATTCTCGAGATATTTTCAGTGAATTTTATGGTCCAATATATGTTCAATTAAAACTTTCTTCAGTGCCATTCCACGCACGTCACGATGAAGCGAGGAAAAGATTTGATATACGACTCAACTTCAAAAACCTAATTTGGTCAGAACTTACGTAGAGTCTTTTTCCAAGGTGGTAATGGTATTTGATTGTTATGATATGACAAACTGACTCCCTGGCGGTGAACATCTGTGTGTGTGTGTGTGTGTGTGTGTGTGTGTGTGTGTGTGTGTGTGTGTGTGTGTGTGTGTGTGTGTGTGTGTGTGTGTGTGTGTGTGTGTGTGTGTGTGTGTGTGTGTGTGTGTGTGTTTATTTTTTCCCCTA
Source organism: Portunus trituberculatus (assembly GCF_017591435.1). Lineage (NCBI taxonomy): Eukaryota > Metazoa > Arthropoda > Malacostraca > Decapoda > Portunidae > Portunus > Portunus trituberculatus. The sequence goes on from NC_059304.1 coordinate 13,808,614, forward strand.
CTGTTGTGTGCGAGTTTTGTTTTTGTTCGTACTATTACTAACTTTATTAAGGGAATTTCGTTAGCCTTGTTAACTGTGTGGCGGGGGACACCTCCAAATTGCTACCACCATTAGGAAGTTCAGGGCAGGGGAAGGGTGTCAATGGTTATCAGCTGTCCCCACTGTACAACCTTATTTTCCAATTACAGAGGTACACGCATTACCTCAATAAGTCTGAGTAACCTTTAGCTCCTGATGAGACGGTGAAAAGTAGTGGTCTCATGAACTGTTACGAAAACAAAGGTTCTTATTTTCAGTACCAGGACACGTTTTCATATTCATTCTGGTAACTATTTGGTGATTTTACACAGCTTCAGAAACATTTATTGGGATTAGAATGGTAAACTCTGGAACTCCCTGCCTGTCTCTGTATTTCCAGCTTCTATGACTTGACTTCATTCAAGAGGGAGGTTTTAAGACATTTGTCCCCATGCTTTGGCTAATTCTATCGGCTCTATAAGGATAATGGCAACTGAGTGGCCATTTTTTCTTCATATTTTTGTTGCCCTTGGCCAGGCCTTCTCTTTTACATAGAAAAAAAGACTGGCCATTATTCTTTTGACCTTCATAGATCCTTAAAAATAGAAAACAAGTCGTAGAATTACACCCAAAAATCAAGGCAAAAACGTGTCTCAGTAATGAAGGGGATTAATTAACAGAAAGAAGAACACGGCAAAATACGTGAATTTTACCTCATTTTTATCTCCAACGAACAGGTCACGTTTCAGGAAAAAAAAAAAAAAAAAAAAGGGACTAGGGAACAAACATTACTGCCGTACTCTCATAAAATTAAATGCTTGTTAATTAGATTGGGAAAAGTAATAGAATGTGAGACGTGCATAGATGAGGCAGCTGGATCGATAAGGATGAGTGCACGGCTGCTATCTGTTAGCCCCTTCAGTACCATGGCACTACTATTTAGTGATTTTTATACAGCTTCAGAAATTCATGTGGGGGATTAAAACAGTGAAGACTCTGGGCATTAATCTTATCACCTCCATAGACCCTTCCTAATGCAGAAAAATTCGTCTAATCAAACCCAAAACTGATACTAAAAACGTGTCTCAGTACTGAAGGGGTAAATTTCGAGGTGTCACAAGCCCCGTCGCAGCTGGTTCCGCCCTGCAGCGTCCTTTTCCCCTCCCCACACCTGAGGTTCCTTGATGCAATTACCACCACGGTAAAGAGAGAGAGAGAGAGAGAGAGAGAGAGAGAGAGAGAGAGAGAGAGAGAGAGAGAGAGAGAGAGAGAGAGAGCTATCAGTGACGTCAAGATATCAGCAGCCCTCGAGGTGAAGGAATGAACTCCTTCACTCACCCAGCACACAACATTCCACCACTTGACATTTCCCTTCTCCCTTTACAGCAGCTCCGGTATTCTCCTCCACACACAACCTAAACACCTCATCACCAAGGAAACCCCGGTTATGGTGGGCGTGGTGGCCTTTTAAAACCAGCACCAGCACTAACACCACCACCAGCACCACCTCGAGACCCATCTCCAACCTCACCGCCATTAGTCCCCCGATCTCTGTATCCTCGCCATCCTCCATAGTGGGCGTGTGTGGGCTGAGTGGACGTGTGGTGGGCGGGAATGACGTGGAGGAGGGTGTGCTGCCATGGGTTGTGGGCGTGAGGGACAAGAGGAACATCACGTACTGTGGCGGAGCTCTCATTTCTCCCAGACACGTGCTGACGGCTGCCCACTGCATGGCTAGGTGATTCTTAATTAGTTAGTTAGATAGGCCCATATTCTGGAACACTTCCGCGTCGTATCTTCACTGTTTTCAAAGGGCTCTACTTGAAGTGACTTGGGTTTTTAAGGATGTTTCTGTATTTCTAGTGACATGTTATCAAGTTCTCTGCTTTACCGACAGGACAAATACTCTATAGAACTCTGTTACTTGTTTCTGCGGTCTTTGAAAATAGTGGCGGTGAGAGAGGGAAGCGTTTCTGAATATGGTAGTTAGTTTTATTGGGTAAAATATGCATATTTACTGTAGTGAAAGTTACAAAGGTCCTATTGGTTAAAAATAAAGAGGTATTCTTTTACAAGCTTCAATTAGAGTACTGTCACCTAAGTTTTCCTTAAAATTAGGAAACAAAGCATGAAAGTACTGTCATCTAAGTATTCTTTAAACTTAGGTGATGTAAAGTAACACACATTAGCTAAATACTTACTAGCATTACTACTATGGCTAATATAAATATACATAGGTTGAGTCTCCTTGCTTATCTGTCTCTATTTAATTGGGATTTTACTGCGATACTTTTGTCATCATGCATCTCCTTCCTTTTACCTTTTTTGTCCTTTATATTTTTTTTAGGTCTGTTAATTAAGCCACCTGAATTATTAACGTTAATAAGCACTTCCTTCCCTTTAAACTTTACTTTCTATTTTTTTCTGGACCTGTTTAAGCCATCCCAGTTACTACACATTTCCTATATTAAACAATATACGAGTTTGGCAATCATTATTCATTCCAAAAGTAAATATTTTCCATTCATCTAGTACAAAATTACAACAAATCCATATCCATAATGATAATTTGATATCATATTAATATTTCAAACTTTTAAAAACATCACAATTACATACATTAGCATTTAAATCCAGCGCCAGATAAAGAAAATAGCAAAATACATTTGTCGAGCCTTTTGATGCTGCTGTAGTTATTACTCTGTATGAAAAATTCTGTCATATGTTTATTTTTTTTTCTCTCTCTCTCTCTCTCTCTCTCTCTCTCTCTCTGTCTGTCTGTCTGTCTGTCTGTCTGTCTGTCTGTCTGTCTGTCTGTCTGTCTGTCTGTCTGTCTGTCTGTCTGTCTGTCTCTCTCTCTCTCTCTCTCTCTCTCTCTCTCTCTCTCTCTCTCTCTCTCTCTCTCTCTCTCTCTCTCTCTCTCTCACTCACTCACTCACTCACTCACTCACTCACTCACTCACTCTCACTCACTCTCACTCACTCTCTCTCTCACTCACTCTCTCTCTCTCTCTCTCTCTCTCTCTCTCTCTCTCTCTCTCTCTCTCTCTCTCTCTCTCTCTCTCTCTCTCTCTCTCTCTCTCTCTCTCTCTCTCTCTCTCTACTCTACTCTACTACTACTACTACTACTACTACTGCACTACTGCTACTACCACTACTGCTGCTACTACTACTACCACTACTGCTGCTACTACACCACTGCTGCTGCTACCACTGCTACTGGTACTACTACTACTACCACTACTGCTACTGCTACTGCTGCTGCTGCTGCTACACACCACTGCTGCTACTGCACTGCTGCCACTGCTGCTGCTGCTGCTGCCACCACCACCACTGCTACTGCAGTTACCACACCACTGCACCACCACCACTGCTGCTGCACCACTGCCACTGCTACCACAACTGTACTACTACTACTACTACCACATCAACACTTTACTCACTACTACTACTATTACTACTTCTACTACTACTACTAATAATAATAATACTATTACTACTACTACTACTACTACTACTACTACTATTACTCTCAAGGAACAAATATTTTCATCACCGTCAGTATTCTGTCACCGAGTTTTCCAATGTTGTTTTTTTATGTCGGAACGTACAATAAAAACGCAGATACGTCTCGAAGAATAGGCCTACTGGTGCTATAGGCTCAAAGAATCACAAAGATTTCTGGGGTGTTTGTTTTTTTGGGCTGAAAAGGTAAGTCAATATTTTATCACCAAAGTCAACCAGCTTATTTTCGTTTATAGTTTGTCTTTTGTCGCTGCTAAAGTGTCAGGAGGGAGAAAAATGCCCGTGTTAAGAAGAAGAGTTAGTCCTAAGGCAAAGTTCGTTACGTCTCGATAGGTAAAAAAAAAAAGGAATAAAAACAAAGGGAAACAAGAGGGAAATGCATAAGACATAAGATCTCCAGCATTCCTCTCCCTCCTCGCCATGACTGTGTGAGGAAACAAAATCTCCACAAGCTTCAATGTCGTCGTTTCCTTTCATAAGTGTCCCAACTTCCTCAGAGATCTGAACAAGTTTCCTCTGCACGTAAGCCTAGGGGAGCACCGCGCCTTCCCGAGACACACTGTAAGGGTCGCCCACGCTCTCTACCACTCACACTTCGGTAAGACCTCCACATTTGATAGTGACATCGGCGTGCTGCTGCTGGAGGAACGCATAAACCCCTTCCCTGCAGCGCCATGTCTTCCTGAAATAGGTAACGCTGCCTTGTTTCTTCCAACAGGGCCTTATATTCCTTTAGTGACCTTTAACTGTTCTTCTCGTCTTTTTTCAATCCCTTCAGTACAGAGACAGATTTTTATCTTAATTTTTGGGTATGATTAGACAATTTGATTTACATTTGGAAGGGTCTATGGAGGTCAAAAGATTACCGGCCAGAGTCTTTAGTATTCTAATCCCAACATGTTTCTGAAGCTGTATCAGATTGCCAAATAGTTAACCACAATGAATATGAAAACGAAGAAATTAAATCCTTCAATTCCTTCACATAACTTGCTTCCTTAAGTATAAATAGTCTTTTCTGATTCTTGAAAATTTTGCATGTGAATTCCTTCTCTTATGCATGTGAACGCCTCCTCTTCACCTCTTTCACCTCAGTCACCTTTTCTGTTCTTCCCTCTAATACTTTTATGGTGCTCCATGAAACTGCCAATTCCTCCTACACTTAGACCCTTCACTTGATCCTCCACTCCTTCCTTTACCTCCAGTAACCCTTCCTAAAGTTCCAGCCACTTACCCTAGCATATGCCTCCCTTTCACCCTTATCCCTGCTTAATCCTGCAAGGCAACGCAACCGCCCTGCATTTTCCCCCTCCTAAACTCACCGCACCTTACCCTCGTCACCGTCCTCCTCATCTAAACTTTTCGCTCCTGATGGCATGACACCGCAGAGATTAATTTGCATTTCACGTGACCTGCATTCAGTAATATATGAACCCGGGTTGGTATTTCTTTCAGTGCTGTTTTTTTTTTCCCATGAAGTTTGATGGTGGAAGGGAAGGAGGTTTGCTTGCTTGCTTGCTTGCTTCTTGGCGCTGTTATGCAATTACTGACTTGTGCATTATTCTGTTGTGTTAGTATATTGTGTTATTTTAGGGTGGTGTATTGAGTGAAGTATTATTTTGTTTTCCTTGCTATTGTTCTCCTTAATACAAGCCTTAATGTAACCTGTGCAGTTCAGATATATGAGGGAAGTTATGTTGTATATTATATCACACACACACACACACACACACACACACAGAGAGAGAGAGAGAGAGAGAGAGAGAGAGAGAGAGAGAGAGAGAGAGAGAGAGAGAGAGAGAGAGAGAGAGAGAGAGAGAGAGAGAGAGAGAGAGTACTAAAAACTCCACCAACACTACGTAATTTGAATATTTTCCGAAAGAGTAACCTCTCATTAACCCATAAACAAAAAAAACTCTCACACACACACACACACACACACACACACACACACACAGAAAATAATAAAAACCAAACTAAACACAACAAAATTCAAACCCGAGTCAGAATTACGTTTCCCTAAAGAGACCATTATAATTACTCTTCTTTCCCGACTCTTCTCTTTTGACACATGACATTTTTCAGACAGGGATGTGCCGGAGGGAGCAGCGGTGACGGTGGTGGGGTGGGGAGCTACCTCTGAAGACGGAAATATTAGCAGCGTACTCAAGGAGGCGAAGCTGGACGTGCTGCCGAAGGGGTCTTGCATCGACGCTTACTCTTCAAGCTTCATTCCTAGCAAGATGATCTGCGCGGGGAAGCTTAACGGAGCTGCTGATGCTTGCCAGGTAAAGGAGAACAGGAGGAGATAAAGAGGCGTTGGAGAAAAGAAGGTTACAGTAAAAAATAGGAAGTGAGGAAACTACGAATGAAAGTAAGAGGAAATTGCAAGGACAAAAAAGATCAGAAGAAGTAAAAAGGAGAAGAGGAGGAGGAGGAGGAGGAAAGAAGGAGAGGAGAAGCAAAGGCAAAAGAATGAATGAAGTTGAGGAGACGACGATGGAAGGGAGAGATAAAAGGAAGAATGGTGAAAAAAATATGAAAGTAGTGATTGAGAGAAGCAGACAGAGAAGAGGTAAAAAAAGAAGTAAAGGAGGGAAGGGAAGAAGGGAATGGAGGCAGTGTACTCGTAAACAAAGAATAAGTGGAGGAAACAAATAGGAAAGAGAGAAAGAAATGGGTGAAGAGAATAAAAATAGGGAGAACGATTAAAAGAAAGATGAAAGGTGGAAAGTAAAAAATAAAAATGGTACAGAGGAAGGAATGAGAGAACAAAGGAAGACAGGAGAGAAAGAAGAAAGGAAGGAAGAAGAGAGGGAGGAAACAACAATGGGAAGGAGGTGGAAGAAGAGAAGACTGAAAGATAAACAGAAGAGGCATGGAGGTGCTCAGGTGAAAAGAATATTGAGAGAGAGAGAGAGAGAGAGAGAGAGAGAGAGAGAGAGAGAGAGAGAGAGAGAGAGAGAGAGAGAGAGAGAGAGAGAGAGAGAGAGAGAGAGAGAGAGAGAGAGAATCGTGTGGTAAGGTGCTATTAACACTAAACACAAAACACATGAAATAAGTGTAGCAGAAAAAAAAAACTAAATACATAAAAGAAAGGAATAAGGAAAAAGACCTGAACTAAAAAATAAGTTAACACAATTAATAAAAAAAAAAGAAGAACACGTGTCGGAGAGGCGCTCTTTGGACATCAATGCTGAACTGATTAGAAAAAAAAAAAAAATCGAGACACACAACGACCTTCACCTGACGCGATGTTCATTTACCTTTAGATCCTACGAATATTTGCAGGATTTCAATGCAATACCCTTACCAACCTGTAGCACACACACACACACACACACACACACACACACACACACACACACACCAATCAGCTGAGTATCCAATAAACATCAGCCTTTGGAACTCAGTAGGTGAATAGTTACCGCGCTCCTCTCGGGACCTGACTGTGCTGATGACTAATGAGTATACAAGGAGGACCATTACAGTCTTCACAAAATTTACATCATCGCACGGAAACGCTCGTGGATAATCTGACGGTTGCTGTTGGAAGTAATATATAATTTTTTTTAACCTCTTCAATGCTATGAGCCGTTTTCATATTCATTCTGTTTACTATTTAGTGATTTTATACAGCTTCAGAAACTTATGTGGGTGATTAAAACGGTGAAAACTCTGGCCACTAATCTTCTGAGCTCCATAGACTCTTTCTAACGAGTTTTCATATTCATTCTGCTAACTATTTAGTGATTTTATACAGCTTCAGAAACTTATGTGGGAGATTAAAATAGTGAAGACTCTGGCCATTAATCTTTTGACCTCCGTAGACTCTTTCTAATCTATATAAAATCGTCAAATCGTATCCAAAACTGATGGTACAAAATGCGTCCCAGTATTGAAGAGATGAATATTTCTTCAATGCGAGCAATAAGAGAGAAACTTTTTGATCTTAATGGAGAGAGTAATAAATGTGTGAGTATATCATGGTATAGATGATATTGGTGAAGGTTCTTTGACCGACTCCTTCAAACAATAATGTAATGAAAACAAGAAGAACCGGGCTTGACTTAACGAAACTGACAGATTATTAGCATGCCCTTTAACGAATAACGAAGCAAAACAATAAATACAGTACATAGGAAATTCTGAAAGGTTTCCATCATTTAGCTAACATCACAACAAAGAAGAAAAATCACTCGTCAATTAATTTTCTACTTGATCATTCATTAGAAGAATAAAGCAATAAAAATCAAGCAAATATAAAGCTCATTTTCACTAATTAATCAGTTTATTACACATTCACTTATTTTATGATATACTTTATTTCAAAGGGCAGCGCACTCATCCAGCGAGTCACCCATAAGACGAATAAACCAATACAAATCAAGCCAATATAAACATCTTTCCTAACCTAACCTGTCTATTATTGCACATTCATTTACTTTATGCCACTTTATTTCAAGGGTGACTCTGGCGGCCCACTCATCCAGCGAGGAGGAGGAGAGATAGAAGAGGATGAGGAGAAGGCAGCATGGGTGGTGGTGGGCGTGGTGAGCTTCGGCAATGGGTGTGGGCGTCCAGACTTCCCGGGCGCCTACACCAGAACCTCGGCTTTTCTTCCTTGGCTCAAGAAAGTTTTGCTCCTGTATCCATAAATCAGGTTTCAGATTTGACAACATTTTTTCTTTCCTTTTTCTGCGTTTTTCCATTCTATTCATTTCTTTTATGATTTTATTTTCATTTTAGCTTGTAATGGAAAAAGCAGGGTGTCTGTTTTTCTTCTTTTTTTTTCATCACTATTTCATTTTAGAATGGAAAAAGCAAGTCTCATTTTTCCACTTTTTTTTCTCTCTCTCCTTTTCTCTATATTCTTTCTTTATCATCCTCTTTTATTCTACGTTATGGAAAAAGGAAGGATGGATAACACAAAAAAAAATATAAAAAAAGAACAGAAAACAAGTGAAAGCAGGAAACGCTAAAGAAAAAAGAACAAAAATATATATGAACCAAAAAGAAAAAAAGAAAAAAAGAATATACATGAACCGAAAAACCTTAAACTAGAAACCTGCACGTGTTTCTCTCCCCACGAGGAACCCACAGAGACACGGAGGATTAATGAAATCCCTCAATGACTGTCCTTCCCTTGGGCATTCACCTGTGACCCGCCATCCCATCCTGCCTGAGACGAGGTTCCAATGGGCGGCGAAATAATAACGTAGCCAGCACAGAGAAAGGAAATGTGGAAAGAATGTGGTGGTGGTGGTGGTGGTGATGGTGGTTGTGGTGTTTTGCTAATTAATTCTAAAGTTACATGTTTTCAATTTAATAAGTTTTATTTGTTTTTTTTTCCTCCGTTCTCTGAAGTTTAGAAAATGGACCAAAGGGAGAACTTTTATTTTCTATTTATTTTTTTTTTGTCAGAGTTTATTGAGTCGAACTGATTAATGATTGGAACGAACAATAATTCCAGAATATATTTGTGCATTTGACTACACACACACACACACACACACACACACACACACACACACACACACACACACACACACACACACACACACACACACACACACACACACACACACACACACACACACACACACACACAGGACGAAGAAGAAGAACAAGAAGAACAAGAACAAGAACAAGAAAAAGAAAAGAACAAGAACAAGAAAAGGAAAAAGAAAAAGAACAAAATCAGAAGAAGAAGAAGAAGAAGAAGAAGAAGAAGAAGAAGAAGAAGAAGAAGAAGAAGAAGAAGAAGAAGAAGAAGAAGAAAAGGTCGTTCACTTTCCGAGGCGGAGTGGTCCCCATGCCACAGTTCGTGCTTGGGATACGGAAAGAAAAAACATCAGACTTGCACCAATGTTTTACGAAAAAGCAGTTGTGGTGGTGGTGCCGGAGGAGGAGGAGGAGGAGGAGGAGGAGGAGGAGGAGGAGGAGGAGGAGGAGGAGGACGAAGGGAAGGAAAAGGAAAAAATTATGAAGCTGGACATTGAAAAGTGGAGAGGCAACTCAGAAGATACGTAACCAGAACAAGCGAAGGAGGAGGAGGAGGAGGAGGAGGAGGAGGAGGAGGAGGAGGAGGAGGAGGAGGAGGAGGAGGAGGAGGAGGAAGAAGAGGAGGAGGAGGAAGAAAAAAATAGGAATCTGGGACACAACGAGAGAACAAATGACAGAGAGGAAGAAAAAGGAATGAAAATAAAGCAAGGAATGAAAAAAAGAAAGAGAAGCAGAAAAGAAAAAGAGAAAAGGAAACGCACCACAAATGTAAAAAAAAAAATAAATAAAATAGGACGAAGACATACATTGATAACGAATAAGATAAAGAATACGAAGGCAATAAAAAAAGGAAGAGAAGTAGGAAAAGGACAATAATTCTCACATTCATAAATTTTAGATATTTGCCATTCTCTCTCTCTCTCTCTCTCTCTCTCTCTCTGTTTCACGCAGGTAAAGAGACTGAAACACCTGCAGCTTACCTTTCGGGCGGTTCAAGGTGAGGTGTGCAAACGAGGAGCCAACGGTAGGAGGAGGAGGAGGAGGAGGAGGAGGAGGAGGAGGAGGAGGAGGAGGAGGAGGAGGAGGAGGAGGAGGAGGAGGAGGAGGAGGAGGAGGAGGAGGAGAGGCGGGGTTCGAATCTCGTGGGGCAGGAAAGGAATTTACATTAACTCTTTTGTCCCACACCACTCTCCCTCCATCTCTCCTCTACCTCTCCTCCAGCCTCCCTCACAGTCTCCCAGCTGGCTAAACAATCTTCCAGGCGAGTCTCCGTGGGATTCATTTCACTATTGTCACCGTCACGACCACCACCACCACCACCACCACCACAGCCACCATCACGAGATTTTACATATTCTTAGTGTATTAATTTGCTATTTTTCTTATGATTTACCAAGTTTTTCGTTTACTACTTATTATTTCATTTGGTCACACGTATGAAATATTTAGCATTCACTTTTCCTTTTTTTTTTTTTTTTTTGGTTTCAATTGTCACTTTTATATCTTTCATCTTCCTTATTATTTTTTTTTCCGTGAGTTCTTTTTTCTTTTTTTGTTTTGTGTGCACATTCCACTTTGCTACACATATTGCACTTCCTTTTATTGGAGACACTCGTACCTAGCGTCACTCTCCCTCGCTTTCCAAATAACGCCAGGAGGTTTGCATTTTCATGGTCCATTCCAGCATTTTTTTTTTTTTTTTTTTTTTAGCATTCCCAGCCAGCACTCTGCACTCCACTGTTCCCTTCAGCACTATCCACAGCACAATACTTGCTTTTCACATCACTATAATTCCCTCTGGCTGAATACCATTATTGTTAGTGTTATTATTATTATCATTATTATTATTTTCATTATTATTCTTATTATCATTATTATTATTATTATTATTATTATTATTATCATTATTATCACTATTGTTATTATTATCTTTATTATTAATGTTGTTATTATTATTATTATTAATATTATTATCATTATTATTATTATTATTATTATTATTATTATTGTAGTAGTAGTAGTAGTAGTAGTAGTAGTAGTAGTAGTAGTAGTAGTAGTAGTAGTAGTAGTAGTAGTAGTAGTAGAAGAAGTAGTAGTAGTAGTAGTAGTAGTTGTTGTTTGGATAATAGTAATGATAACAACAACAATAATATTACTGTAATAATAATACAAATAACAATAATAATAATAATAATAATAATAATAATAATAATAATAATAATAATAATAATAATAAAAGCACTTTCTACCCACATTATAAACTTTCCATCACTTCCATCACCTTTATCTCTCCATTAACTTCATTCTTTCTTGGCAAAAATCTTTAAGTAGTCTGGCAAGAGGATTCATTTCCCCTTCGCCTCACACCGTTACTTACTTCACCACACGCCAGTCGCTCACTTCACTTCAGTCACGTCTTTCACTTCACACTTCTTTCTCAGTCACTGTCTTCACTTCACACTTATTTCTCGGTCACGTCCTTCACTTTACTCTTCTTTCTCAGTCACGTCTTTCACTTCACTCTTCTCTCTCACTCACGTTTTTCACTTCACATTTCTCCTTCCTCTCTGAAAAAAAAAGAAATAAAACACAAGCCGTTCGTAACATTACACTTTTTTCAATGTCTTAAAAAACAAAAGAATAAGTAAAAATAATAAGTAATAATTTTTCAAGAGATGGAAAACATTCTTGCTTAATTTTTTATCATCAATTAACTTGATTAATTGGAGCGTGAAGCCAAACAGAATATGTTCGTTTTTCATGTGATAAAGTTTGCTTAGAAAGAGAAATGAATGTGGAAGGATGAGAGAGAGAGAGAGAGAGAGAGAGAGAGAGAGAGAGAGAGAGAGAGAGAGAGAGAGAGAGAGAGAGAGAGAGAATTACACTTTTTTGTACGTACGATGTGGTTTCGTAAAGGAATCAAACGACAAAGTCTACACTCTCTATCTCTCTCTACACACCACTTTAGTAAACAAATATTTTCAAAGGGCCCTGCACACGGGCGAGTCTGCACCTGCTCTCTTTACTCTCTTTTCCCTTTCTTTTTTACGGTCAAATGCTCAGACCATTTACACTGGAAAATATATGAAAAAAAATAGCCATAATATAACAAAAGGAACCCACACCTACCCACACCCACACCCACCCACCCACCCACCCACAAACACCAACACCAACACCCACACCCACACCCACACGCACACACACATCTTTTGATTTGCTATCTTTTTTTCAACTATCATCTTAGGAATCTCATCCTGCTCTCTCTCTCTCTCTCTCTCTCTCTCTCTCTCTCTCTCTCTCTCTCTCTCTCTCTCTCTCTCTCTCTCTCTCTCTCTCTCTCTCTGTGTGTGTGTGTGTGTGTGTGTGTGTGTGTGTGTGTGTGTGTGTGTGTGTGTGTGTGTGTGTGTGTGTGTGTGTGTGTGTGTGTGTGTGTGTGTGTGTGTGAGTTGGTCTTTGAGGCAGTGACAGTATATATTCCGAGACGCTTTAAGGGTTATGTTTTTTTAAGCTTACTATCACTGGACACTGGGAAGAAGAAAAAAAAAAAAAAAAAGGAAAAGGGAAGAGAAAGACGAAGCGAACTGGAAGGAGGAGGAAGAGGAGGAGGAGGAAGAGGAGGAGGAGGAGGAGGAGGAGGAGGAGGAGGAGGAGGAGGAGGAGGAGGAGGAGGAAGAGGAGGAGAAGAAGGAGGAGGAGGAGGAGAAAGAGGAGGAGGAGGTATTGGTGGTGGTGGTGGTGCACGAGAGGAAGAAAAAACTAAAGCTAATACTATAGATCAGGGGTTCTCAATCTTTTTATCGTTAAGAACCCCCTGAGTTATAAGACCATCCACCCGAACCCGCAATATTATCACATGGAACATGGAACTCAATATGCAATGGTATTGCACAGGATTTTATTAGATCAGCCATCTTCTTATGAACGTCTTCAGCGTCATAGAGACCTAATGATGTTAGCTCATGGATAATGAATTCCTTTTTTTTTTTTTACATGGTATAAATAAAAAAAAAAAAAAAAAAAGAACCCCCTGGGGTTTCGCGCTGTCAGGATGGCCATTGTCCATGAGCTAACATCATTAGGTCTCTATGACGCTGAAGACGTCTATGCAGAACGGTTTGGTTGGCAATAGACAATCTCATTATCAGATTTTTATTTCTAAGTTATGAAAATAAACTAATTTACGGGGCTTCATATGTTCATGGTGTCTTGTAGTCTACTTACTAACCTAGAAGGAAAAAAAATATCATACTAACTTCGAGTTATCAATTGAGGAAGAAGGAATAGAGCTAGATGGAATATAAAAAACACAATGCAGAGTTATAACCTAACTCTACTATTATAGCGCTTTTGTCGTAGATACATGTTTAAAAATACTTTACCTATCTTGATGTCTCCTGATGTGACAGAAGAATATCCAAAAATATATGATATGCAGTTGACCATCTTTTCTGTGAAATATTACGATATCTGTTGAATCTGGCAACTTTAACGGGAGTTTGGGTCCTCTCCTAGTGTTTCCTTATATTTGAAACATTGATATTTACACGTCATTGTGATCAGGGAAATAAAGGAAACTAAGTTTGCTTTTTTCTAAGAGCATAAAATAAAAAAAAAATTATGTCTACAGGTGGCAGTTTATGTATAAGACAAGCAAACCTGTGTGCACTCATCCACTCTATCCAGAAGCTTAACTAATTTTCAAAAGTTCCCCAATAGTTACACAACTACCATTGGTCTACTGTTTCTATCCAGTTATCTACAAACACGTACACATTCACGGCAGCAACATGCAAAGTACACTAAATACTCCGGAGCAAAGCTGCCTCACCTTGTTTCATTAATCAGCTAACTCTTGCACACTTTCAGACCAAAGCTATTTTTCATTTACCATCGACGATTTTATATTCGAATCAAAATTTAAACGACGATTGAGAACTTTCGGCCTAAAGTTGTTGAGGGCCGTGACGGCCTTGGGCGCCGCACGGGGGAAGGAGGTGGCTGTTGGGTCCGGCCTGGGGCCCAAGGCAGGAACTGGCTGCAGGTCCTGCTTTTCCTTGGTGGCCTCAAGCTTCACTACTAGTCGTCCACTTGCAGCGCCTCACACTAGGCAAGGGTCGCCATAAGCAAGAGATCAATGTCTACCACTCACCAGATGGTGCCGTGAGGGGCCCTAAAGGGGTGATAAGGGCTCCTTGCATAGATTCTGGTGGTGAGTGGTGTGTACGGGTCCCCTGCTTATAATGACACCGGGCTGAACAACTCGCCATGAACGAGGGCACGCTGTGCGCCATGAGCCAGGCACTGACAGTACCAGTGGTCCTTTACGTTAGGTTAGGTTAGGTTAGGTTAGGTAAAAAGGACTCACTTCATGACAGTGTTTGGGGAGTGGTGTGTGGCGGGTCATTGCTCATGGCGACCCGTGTGAGGCATTGCAAGGTTGCATCGTCACTGCTCTCATAACCACGGGACTGGGGTTGACCCTTTCTGGGTGAAAAGTTTCGTCCCAGTACCTGTGTAGGTAATAATACTTTGAATCGTTTCGCCATCGCCATCGCCGCACCGTTAGCCTCGATAAACGGATCGTTATCCTCGACAAACACATCTTTACCGTGGACACTGGAATCGCAACCTGTCGTGGAATCCCATTGTTAACGTGGACTCATTTTCCTTTGCGGCTTCAAGCTCACTGGTTGTCGTCAACTTGCAGCGCCTCACACTAGGCAAGGGGTCGCCTTAAGCAGTCTGCCGTGTCTACCGTCCACCAGATGATGCCGTGAGGGGCCTTTAAAGGGGTGATAAGGGCTCCTTGCATAGAGTCTGGTGGTGAGTGGTGTACGGGACCTCTGCTTATAATGACACCGTGCTGAACAACTCGCCATGAACGAGGGCACGCTGTGCGCCATGCACCAGGCACTGACAATACCAGTGGTCCTTTACGGGGTGAAAAGGACTCACTGACAGTGTTTGGGGAGTGGTGTGTGGCGGGTCATTGCTCATGGCTACCCGTGTGAGGCGCAGTGAGGTGGCAGCGTCACTCTCCTCGCACTCACGGGTCTGGGGTGAACCCTTACGGGGTGAAAGGGTTCGTCTCAGTACCTGTGTAGGCAAGTGAACTTCAATTGCGTCGCAGTGAGGTGGCAGCGCCACTCTCGCACCTAAGGTGTGGGGTGGATCCTTACGGGGTGAAAGGGTTCATCCCAGTACCGGTGTAGGCAAGTGAACTTCAATTGCGGCGCAGGAAGGTGGCAACGTCACTCTACTCGCACCCAAGGGTCTGGGGTGGACACTTACGGGTGAAAGGGTTCGTCCCAGTACCTGTGTAGGCAAGTGGACTTCAATATTGTGTCGTGAAATCGCATCGTGAGAACTGGAACCGCATCGACATCGTGGAAACCCGCATCGTTACCGTGGAAACTGGAATTGCATCTTGATCGTGGAAACTCGCATTATTATCGTGGAAACTGGAATGACATCTTTATTGTGGCATGGCATCTTTATTTTGGAAACTCGCATCGCTATCGAGGAAACTGGAATGGCATTGTAATCTTGGAAACTCGGAGCGCTATCGAGGAATCTGGAATCACATCTTATCATACACACTGTTATCGTGGAAGCTCTCGTGATCGTCGTTCGTTTCGTTATCTCTGAATTACTTAATTAGTCTTGGTATTATTCTTAGCCTCCGTAATAATAGAGATGTTGGTCATTTTTATCTTATCTCTTTTACTGTATTCAGGGTATAGTTTAGTGTTCTTCAACCTTTTCTAAGTTCGTGCACCTTTTCGAGAAGCAAGGAGGACTATAAAAGAAATGCATCAATATTTGTAATTTTCCCTACTTTAAGACTGAAAATCGATAGATAACATTATTGTATATCTACCTGAAGCTATAGTTTTTCGGTCCTAAACAGTCGCTATATAGTGCAAAATGTACTATAACAAAATGTCGCATCTCAAACACATCAGGCCCGTGTTCCATTTAAGTATAATATATAACAATTTTGAATAAATTGTAACACTTTGATTAATGTCAATAGGAGAGGATCCAAACTGTCACATTTTCAATGTTTGCAGGTTGGTTTAATTCAGGGGTGGGTCAGCAACGTCTCGTGGTACAGAATAGTTGTCTCTATACACTGTATTATGATGTATCTATTGATTTACCATGCTTTTACTCTTCTCAGTATTTTTCTGTTCTTATTCTACCATGGTATTTCTTTATAGTTACTTGAGTTTATACGACTAACACCATAACAGAGAGCAAAACATGATTGCCTGCTGTACCAAGATCTTTAATTTCTAGAAACTTAAATACAGCACGGAACCTTAACACACATTTCACCTCGCTTCTGCACAGGTTAATTCTTCACAAGGAATGAGCAGAGCAATATTTGTTCGGTTTTCTTTATGAGAAAACAAGAAAATTAGCCGAAACTGAAATAGTCCGAGGATGCTGTAGTGTTTTCATCACCGTGTTCCTAAGCTCTGTCTTGCCATAGCCTGAACATGGTATTCAGTTCAGTTCAGTTGATAGGCGGACGTGTAGCCTGGATATCGACACTTCCTGATGTGTTTTGGTTTGTCTGCGTCTGTAGCTGTAATTAATCATTATTTAAGCTTTTTACTTAATGTTCTCTTATTTCCCAAAAAATATATATTATTACATTTTCTTCTATACTAGATTTTTCAAAAAGTATTTTTCCAATGAGGTGTTCTTCATTTTCTGGGTAAGGACGCTGCCAATTGGGATGTTTAGATCTTTCATTGGTGTAGGCTGGGCAATGTAAGAGGAAATGTTTATGCCTTTAGACTATAGAATAGATGATTCTGAGCTCATATGGGGTTTATTAGATCTTATTCTCTCTCTCTCTCTCTCTCTCTCTCTCTCTCTCTCTCTCTCTCTCTCTCTCTCTCTCTCTGGAATTGAAGGAGTAAAAAGAAAAAGCGATTGATGAAAGGCGTAAAAGCAGATTTCTTCCTTATACTGTAAATTATAAACAAAGGACAGTAAACCAAACAATTAATTCACATGCAGAGAGAGAGAGAGAGAGAGAGAGAGAGAGAGAGAGAGAGAGAGAGAGAGAGAGAGAGAGAGAGAGATAGCGCGAACGAGCAATACAAAGACAGTAATTTCCGCAGCGCATCACAAGTTACCTCTCATAAGCACCGTGATTTCCAACACTCACTAATGAAGTCACACAGCGCCGAACCAGTAGCAGCCCCGTGAACCCGTGAACAAGGCCGGAGCAACGTAATAAGTGAGGCAGAGAGTGTTATTCTTCACGGTCAGCGGACATGCACTTTGACAGGTTGGTGTAACGTAAGAGTGCATAACGGAAGTGACAAAGTATGATTCACTAATTAACTAGATAGTTTTCTCGCTGTTTAACTATTTCTAGAGGGTTGTTGGACGGAGAGAGAGAGAGAGAGAGAGAGAGAGAGAGAGAGAGAGAGAGAGAGAGAGAATCATTCTTACTTTACATAAGAAGAGTAGGCAAGAACACCCCATCTTTACGTACACAACCAACCCTCTTTTTATCTTCACGTCCCCGCTGAATCAATATTCTTAAACGCTTTGCTCTCTCACCACCACTACTCATCAAAGGCTTTAGTTGAAGACGCTCATGTTTTTAAGGGTATTGTTCTGGTTACGGTGATGGACTGGCAAGATTTCTAGACTATTATAAGGACAAACTACCTTGAAAATCTAGCTAGTCGTCTCTGTGGCCTTGGGAAACTGTCGTGGTGAGGGAATAAGGGGTATCTGAGTACGTGCGGCAGTATCCTATGCAGCCAACCTAAATACACGCCATCTGGATGTTGACAGTGTGTGGTTTAACACCTAACCCTTCAAGCCGCGATGAAAAAATGTCTTGTAGCTTTTCCATTAATTTGACATCAATAAAAGAGGTGCTCGTCTCTAAATGGTGTGTTGATTGCCCCCAGGATTAACTGTTAGTTTTATTTAATTCGTTTCCTAAGCGAGAGTCAAACACAAATCTCAAGGTATAAATGTGTCCCATTATTGAAGGGATTAATTTTTTCCTAGGTGAGAGTCGTTCAACAATCATTCATAGTGCACTTGTTACGTTGTTAACCCCTTCAATACTGGGACACATTTTTACCTTGATATCTGTGTGGTATTCTTTAGTTTATAAGTTAATTACGTGGTTTGCCTGACCGCTCGTATGTTTCTCTATGTTATGGTGCTAGACGTTATTTGCGCAATGAACTATTAAATAAAATCTCTCTCCCTTTCTTTGGCCCTGCGTGGCTTCACGCTTGTGTGTGTGTGTGTGTGTGTGTGTGTGTGTGTGTGTGTGTGTGTTGTTGTTGTTGTTGTTGTTATTTAGGTATTTTGTACTGTTTGATACGTTTTTGTATAATAAATCTATCAGATCAAATCAAATCTCTCTCTCTCTCTCTCTCTCTCTCTCTCTCTCTCACACACACACACACACACACACACGATCTAAATTTCATGACGACCAAAATATATTTATTATGAACGTTTATAATATTTTCAATTGAAAACTTAATTATATAAACTAAGGCGATCTGGAATGTTCATTCAATATTTGTCAGCCTATCATTACTTTTCCCTGAAACAAATGTGAAACATCGTAGCTACGTCCCGAAGCTTCGTGAGTGAAGCACCTCAAGCCGGTAAGGAAGGAAGTCAAGGAGGCGAGATTGGCAAAGCTTTTAATCAGTCCATCAAACAACGCTATGGCGGCGACTTGGTCTCCAGCACTGGATAGGAAGACAGTGTTTGTGGTCGTCGTTTTGTGTGCCACGGCTCGGCTTGCTTTTGGCCAGTATGGTGGGTTTCGAGTCGTAATTGTTTTGGAGTATTTTTATTTTTTTTGTTGCATTGTGTGTATTCTGAAATAATTTGGTGTACATCATTCACAGTAACTTGTTTTCTAAAGATACGTATGGGGAAGGTAATGTAACTACGCCAGCCGCCGCCACGGAGGGAGACGGTGGTGCTTCTACTGGGACTCCATCTGTCAGTGAGGTTAGTAATAAAGTTGAAGGGGTGCGGTGCTAGGTGTCACAATGGTTTATGTAAGGTTAATTGAAGTCGGTGGATGAGTTTACGGCGAGATGGTGAATGTTGAACCGACTTGGCGTTCATACTGACGGTAAACACGTCTCCCAGGTACCTACAGCGCCTCCGGATACAACTTCGCCTATAGAAGTGACGTCATCAAACAGTGACGCTGAAACTACAACGGCGGAAGAAGCCCAACATTCAACCCAAGAACAACGTGACTCGACTCTTATGGATGAGATGTCCACAACAACCGGATCTCAGCAGCCTGAGCGAGACGCCACCGTGACCACCGGCGCCCCTGAGGTCATCGTTTACGAGTCGAACCTTCAACAAGTGTACAGTCTCGGGCCAATGAATGCTTCCGCTGAACTGCGTCTCGACAATTGTGGATCACGAGGGCGCATAATCGGTGGGCATATTTCTGCTGTCCCGGCGTGGCCATGGGCTGTGGCGGTGAAAGATAAGTTCTCCAGCCACTACTGTGGCGGAGTAGTGATTTCCTCCCGACACGTCCTCACTGCCGCCCACTGCATCGACCAGTAAGTGTGGAATGTCGGTGGCTTTGCAGATATTAAATTGAACGCAACACTAGCAATTTTAGTCTTGCGCTCTTTGCCAGTCCTAACATTGTGGATCACCTGCCTCTCGAGTAACCTTTGTTCTTGTCTCGCTCTCTTTAGTCCAGATCTAGTGGATCGCCTGCCTCTGAAGGTCACTGTCGGGGACTACGACCTCTCCACAAGCGAGGAGTCAGAGTCCCGGACTGAGTGGGTGCACGAGGCGTTCAAACATAACCAATACAACCAACCATCTTCGTACAACAATGACATCGGAGTGTTGGTGGTGCAGGATGAAATAGACACGGGGATTGATGTGACTCCTGTTTGTCTCCCGTCAGCACGTGAGTCTCCCTTTAGAACGCAAGTACAATGCAGTACTTGCGAAGTTTTGGCTCGTATTCTCACTCATTCTCACTCTTTTCGATTAGTGTTTAGCCGTCATGCCGAAATATGAAAGAACTGAGGATAATGTTACGAATGTAGTGTTATTGAAGCTTGCCTTGTGCTTTGATTCGAATATCCACAGAACTCAATCTACCTGTGGGGACTGAAATGTTCGTCGTGGGCTGGGGAGCAACAGTGTACAATGGTCCAGTAGTCAATGAACTCCGCCAGGTGAAACTAACGCTTCTTGATAATTCCCGATGTACTGCCGTGTATAGCGAGTTTAAAGCAGACCGAATGTTTTGTGTCGGCGACTTGGTAGGAGGCAAAGATGCTTGTCAGGTAAGATTAAGTAATCGCTATATATTCATCCTAATACTTTGAAGAGGAACTTTTTTTTTCAAACTATTCACCTTTTCTTGTTAGTGTACTGTTCACGTTGTTAGCATCCAATTATTCCCCCCACCCCCGCATTTGAGTAGCTTGCTAGTATACTACTAGCACTGTTAACCTCCCGTTGTTTCTCGTACGAGTAACAATAGTATATTAGCTCCTAATAAATTTGATGCAGGGTGATTCCGGCGGACCACTGCTGTACAAAGACACCAGTGACAACAAGTGGTACGTGGTGGGCGTGGTGAGCTTCGGCAGCAGGTGCGGGGAGGCTCAGTACCCTGGCGTGTATACCAGCGTGCAGTTCCACCTCGGTCTTCTCAACTGGGCACTACAGAACACGTGAAGTGTTACCAGTCGTGAGGTTGATGTAAATTCCTCGGTGTTTCTCGAAACTGATAAAGGTTTCTAGGTGTTAATAAAAGCTTCTGAACTAATGATTGCGTTGTTTGACTAAACATTAAATTGTACTAGTAGATGCAGTATGTACGTTATGGTATACTTAGTGTGAAGTTGTTCCAATATCTACACGGATTGGAAAAAAAAAAAGCGTGTACTTCAGTTATACTTGTTTCTCCCTCGCATGTACATTGAATACAAAATATAATCCACTAAAAGGCCTTAAACCCAAAGTAGGGCAATGTATAGCGATACAAAATATCTCCAAAAGATAAAGCTGTTAAATACACAGGATTGTGAGAAAAACGGTAAGCCAAAAACGAAAATGAAGTTTAACGGAAGAGCAAAACGATAACCAAAAGATGGCAAAGTAAAACGTAAAAACGGCAAAGCAAAACGGTAATAGGAAAACTTAACAAAAAAGAAAACGATAAACACCTGAAACCCAGGATACGTTTTCACTAGATCCTCGCCTGGCCCTCTCATCAAGCGAGGCATTCAGTGTACTAACAATACTATGCTTAATCAGGCTCTCGAGAACATCAATGGCTACTGATTTAAGGCAAGGCGAACGGTGCACGATTACAGGAATATTTAATGTATGCCCTGCTGTCCTAAGTTAAACATCGGTCCAGTGATTACCTGCTCAGGAAGAACGGGCAGCAATTGACTGAATTTAGAGGTCATGGAGCTAAACGTCTGTCTCCTTGTCTGTCTGTCTGTCTGGTTATCTGTCCGTCCTGCTGAGAAAGAACAGACAGCAGTTGAATGAGTTTAGAGGTCACGGAACCAAACCTCTCTCTCTCTCTCTCTCTCTCTCTCTCTCTCTCTCTCTCTCTCTCTCTCTCTCTCTCTCTCTCTCTCTCTCTCTCTCTCTCTCTCTCTCTCTCTCTCTCTCTCTCTCTCTCTCTCTCTCTCTCTCTCTCTCTCTCTCTCTCTCTCTCTCTCTCTCTCTCTCTCTCTCTCTCTCTCTCTCTCTCTCTCTCTCTCTCTCTCTCTCTCTCTCTCTCTCTCTCTCTCTCTCTCTCTCTCTCTCTCTCTCTCTCTCTCTCTCTCTCTCTCTCCCAGTACTTAAGAAAGATAGATTGGCCTCATTCAGTAAGTTTAAAGCCAAGAAAGTCCCTAACAAGCCAGAGAGAGAGAGAGAGGGAGAGAGAGAGAGAGAGAGCAATAAATGTCTCAACAATTACCATCCATAACTCAGATATCTTCCCAAAAAACATTGCAGTGACATAGCGCTGGGGCATAAATAGAGAGAGAGAGAGAGAGAGAGATTTAAAGAAAAGAAAAAGAAAGGAGAGAAAGAAAGAAGGAAAAAAATACAAGCAAAGAAAGAATGAGAGAAAAGAGAAAGGGAAAAAATAAGAGGAAAGAAGGCAAAAAAAAAAAAAGCAAGAAATGGAGGAAAAGAAAGGTGAAAGAGAGAGAGAGAGAGAGAGAGAGAGAGAGAGAGAGAGAGAGAGAGAGAGAGAGAGAGAGAGAGAGAGAGAGTGAACGACTAGGTGATGTTGGAGGAAGTAGAAAAATTGGTTGCTGGGAGAAGAGCACGGTGGAGCAAGATTAATAGCAGTCATAAAACAACAGATTACCTAACATACAGTGCACTTTTTCTCTTTTTAATGTTTTTTTTTATTATTACACTTCCTCACGTGCTCAAAAAAAAAAAAAGATCTTATGCGTTCAGTTTTGCATTTTAATGTAATATTTTTTTTTTAGTTTACTTCCTCACGCGCTAAAAAAAAAAAGATCTTGTTTGTGTGTTTGATTTTGCTTTTAATGTTTATTTTTTTATCATACTTCCTCACGTGGTGGGAAAAAAAAAGTCTTGTGTCTGATTTCGTTGTCCATTTCATTATTTCTATTTTCTTTGAACATACACGAGTCTAAAAAACAGAAAAAAAATATAAACGTTATATGCATTCCCGAAACTATAACACAGTCTCTCTCTCTCTCTCTCTCTCTCTCTCTCTCCTGGGATAGTGGATAAGTAATGGAGGAGCAAGGGATGATAAAGCACTGGAGGGAAATTTACACCCTGGCAGTTTACAAGCTCTCAGGATCCACTGCCACACATTATACGTGCTGTATGATGCAATATCGCCTCTGTGTGTGTGTGTGTGTGTGTGTGTGTGTGTGTGTGTGTGTGTGTGTGTGTGTGTGTGTGTGTGTGTGTGTTTGTGATTCTTCCCTCACACCTACAAGCACCGATGGAGTTACTATGTTTTGTAATTTTTGTGAGTTTTGTGGTATTATTCTCGAGTGTGGTGGCGGAATGTGGTGGTGCGGTGGTGGTGGAATGTGGCGGAGCGTGGTGGTAGTATTGTGTTGGGGTATGTTTGAAGGTTGAGTGTGGTAGAGTGCGGTGGTGCAGTGCTGTGGGTATGGAGTGTGGTGGGAGTGAAGTGTGGTAGGGAGCGGCGGGCGTCTTACATGCCTCAACAAACAAGTCGTCAGTCAGCCATATCGTACTTGTCTTTTGCGATTACGAACGTCATAAATATAGTTAGTGAACGAGGCAGCTAATTAAACTCGTCCATCATGAAAGTGATTAATGACATATACTTGACTGGTCCATTTTTCAGCGTGATAGACTCTTGCTGGAGGTGCTTTCCTCAAGCGTGACACACACTACACTGGCCCTGCGTAGTTCTGCGTGCTGGTCGTGGACTGTGCTTGCCCTTCAGCGCCGCGGGGCAGTCAGTCATAATGGACGCTGTGTGGTGGCATTCAATATAAAAGTTTGTATTGTTATGCCTTTCCATTCTTTTTTCAACTCTATCATGAAAGTATTTTTTTTCTTTCTCCGCAGCCAACATAGGGATTGTGAGTAAGGTACGTGGTACACACGGCTTTTCATTACTGCTGCTAAGCAAGGCAAGACAGCATAACGCAGAGAACAACTCAAAATGCAGTTCATGAAAAAAAATTTTACATTTCAACTTTAGATCTAACACTTTAACATATATATATATATATATATATATATATATATATATATATATATATATATATATATATATATATATATATATATGTGTGTGTGTGTGTGTGTGTGTGTGTGTGTGTGTGTGTGTGTGTGTGTGTGTACATGTGTGTACATGTGTGTATGTGTATCTGTGGGCACGCATACATACACTTGTTTATAGCACATTAAAGTATAGTAGAAGTGACCATGGACGTCTGGTGTCTGGTGTCTGACCGTTGGCGGTGGCGGGGCAGGCGTGCCAAGGAGTCTAAAGTGAGACCCGTGGCGTCATGTGAGTAACTCGAGCGGGGTAGTGACACTGAACGCCTCCTGTCAGCCTGCGTTGGCGTTTGGAGGCCGAGCGTGAGGCAGAACAGGGGGAGCAAGGGCAAGCAAAATCAATCACGTAGCAGCAAGCAATGGCCGGGCTGGCGGGCCTCAAGGTAACCTGACCCGGGAGCGACACGGTCGGCATCCAATCCTATTCCTCAATAGTGAGCAGGAGTAAACGTATCTTACTCGTATGTTGCAGATACTGAGCGCGGGCCTGCCTGTGAGCATGTTTCCAGAATCCTTTACTCCATTATAAAGACATAGAAGTAAATGCCTGCTACCCTCGCTTATCTTTCTCCCCTTCCCTGTTTCCCCCTCACCACACAAGGCTTGCTCAGCCTTTCCGTATTGTCCAGATATTGTTTTCTAACAGAGAGAGAGAGAGAGAGAGAGAGAGAGAGAGAGAGAGAGAGAGAGAGAGAGAGAGAGAGAGAGAGAGAGAGAGAGAGTACATACACTGAGACATTAATACAGAGACAAGAACACACACACACACACACACACACACACACACACACACACACACACACACACACACACACACACACACACACACACACACACACTGAAAGACGTCACCTCAGACAGGATGATAAAAATAACAGTGAATTGAAATCGAAATGAGCTTGCCTCGTGAAAAAAGCAAAGAGAGAGAGAGAGAGAGAGAGAGAGAGAGAGAGAGAGAAAGAGGCAAACCACATAAAGGTAATCCGTGGCTCTTAGGTGGACACATGAAAGCACCACTGAAGGGACATGATTGACTGCTTTTGTGACATGAGGAGGAAGAAAAAGAGAAGGAAATGTAGGAAAAAGCATTAGAATCTTTACGCAGAATACAAATAAAATGTCTATTGGTCTATGATGAGAGCCGGGAAGATGATGGATGACCCATTGAGACTTGAAAAGGAAAAGGAGACGGAGGGAAAAATGGGGGAGAAAAGCATAATTGTTTCGGGTCACCTCAGTTTGTTAACCTCAAGGAAGAAACGGTGAAGGAGAAGAAAGAAGTGATGTTTACCGGAAATGCTGATAAAAAGAAGAGAAGTATAAGCGAGAAACAAGAAGCAGGGGAAAGAAAATTTAAAGGAAAAACAAATAAGACGAAAAATCACAACATTTGTCACACACAATGAGAAAAAAAAAAAAACAGTTAACAAATGCATAAGACGAAGTAGAAATGTGACTAAAATATAACAGCACAACCACAATCACATACAGAAACAAAGAGAAGCCAACAACATAACAGTAATATAATAGACGGTAATATTGTGTGAAAGGTTCCAGCCCCTGCCCCCTCACTCCTCCGCCCCCGCCCCCGCCCCACAATGTCCTTCACACCCACACTGATAGCAGGATGAAAGAAAGACGGCATCGACCTTCTACGGCGTCTCACTCACACAGTTCTTTCACTAAAAGAACGTCCAGATGGTTATTCCCTTACCTTTCCCACTATTCCCAAGTATTCTCTCTCTCTCTCTCTCTCTCTCTCTCTCTCTCTCTCTCTCTCTCTCTCTCACTCTTGCTATCAATACCATTTTTTATCAATATTGTCCCTCTCCCTCTTTCCTTCACCTCTCCTTTTTTCTCTTGCTTTCTCACTTTCTCGAAAACATATTTCCTCTCTTGTTTCTCCTTCCTCTCTTTCACCTGACCATTTCCTTACTCTTTTCTCATCCTCTCTCTCTCTCTCTCTCTCTCTCTCTCTCTCTCTCTCTCTCTCTCACTCTACGTGTCTATTATGCAATCAAGGAAGAGCTGAGCCAAAAGAGATTGCAAAAAATACTTCTTAAAATATACTTTGCAAACAGAGAAGGACGAAGACCAAGGAGGAGCAGGAAAATGAGGGAAAAAAAGGAGGAAGAGGAGGAGGAAGAGAGGATGTGACCTGTTGCAACGAGGACAAGGTTGAATAGCGGACGAGGGAACACGCGGAGCAACATAAAGGAGGGAGATGTGTGGGTTGAGCATGCACTCCTCTGGTTTCAATACTCGGCTGATTGCCACGCGTGACCATCTTTACGCTTCAGTCTATGCACCGCTGTCCAACAACCTCACCGCCGCCTTTCATTACGGACTCGCCCACACAAGAGGTCACGTTCTCCCCTCCCGACATTCCGCTGGTCAAAGCACACAACGCACCACTACTGGAAAAAATATCTTCGTAGTATTCTGACTAGTATTCTCATGCACTTCTGCACTTCACCTTCGCTATTTCAAAAAGCTTGATCTAAATTTGCACGAGTTTGTTGAGCTGTTTTTATGGTTTTAGAGATAGACAAGATTTCTACATTATGAACTGAAGAAACACTCTTGAAAACCACGCTAATCATCTTTGTGGCCTTGGAAAATAGTAGTGGTGAGAGAGCAAAGTGTTTCTGAATACGGACCTCTGTAAGATTTATTAGGGAAGACTCGTGATTCTACCGTTTGAGAGTACATAGTGACGTACCATGAAAGTGTGTGTCAATGCACAATACTGTTAAAGAATTATTATTTTATTATTACCTTTTATTTCTCTCTTCACGGGCAATGTTGCAGAATACAATGTGCGTCAGATTTCACAAAATGTTTGTGTTAATTATGAAAATGATGATAACGATAGACACCAGGAAAGTGAGATCAAATGGTGCGAAAACAGGGTCCTGCATCAATGTAGTTGACAGGGGGCGGGGCAGAACAATGGGAAAGGTCCACAGGTGCAGTGTGGACGTGGCGTGGGTCAGAGGTGATTCCTAGCAAAGGGAGAAAAAAGACTGAAAGCGCAAGCAATCAAAAAACAATCATGAAATGGTTTCCTCCATTAGCGCAGCCTGAAAACTTTGACGAAAGTAGCAAAAGTTAGAAAAAAAAAGAGAAGGGGAAAAAAAGTGTACCTATAGTTTTAATGAAACCTTTCAACATTCAATTCACTTAAATTGAAATTGAATTTTTTTTTTCGTTATGTCTTCCTCCCCTAATGGCAAGCAAGGAGTGCAGTCACCGAACGTTTTTGTCACTGGATTTAGCCCCAGGCTCCCTCCTTAAGCGTGCTGAATGCAGTCATGAATTTTCCATACTAATGAAATTGAATGCGTGACACGAGAAGGGGAAGGAGAACAGAGCTCAGCAGTGAAACCAAGAGGGCAGAGAAAGAGGTTCCTGATGAGAAAGGAAGGAAGGAAGCAGAGAAACCACAGCTAAGTTTAACGAGTAAGAATGGAGAGAGGAGAAAAGAGAAAATATGTAGAATACGAATGCTTACCTCTCACAATATTTTTCCATCCCTTTTTCTTGCTTCAAAAATTAATCCTCTGAACCCATATTTTCTTTCCCATCATGCACTACTGCTAGATATAGTAATCAACCATTAAAACAGCCAAATAAAGACTCTCTCTAATCATGACCTGCTGCCTAAGATAACTACACTGACGACCTGCACTGCCTTTACTTGCTCATAATGCTCGTACATACTGCCTGTCAATGGGAACAATAATTCACCGACTCCTGAACGACCAAGCTCTTTAGTACCATGCCTCGTTTTCATATTTATTTTGCTTTCTATTTGGTGATTTTATACAGCTTCAGGTACTTATGTTGGGATTAAGATAGTAACGACTGCGGCCATTAATCTTCTGACCTCCATAGACCTTTCCTAATCTAAATAAAACCGTCCAATCATACCCAAAACTCATGGAGAAAAATGCGTTCCAGTGCTCAAGGGGTTAATTACCTTCAGCCGAATGTAGGAGAGACATTTACATCAACTCATTCATTCTAGTGAGTAGTCAACATTAGCAGCTAAGCCTTAGTTTTCACGGGAATTAAGTAACAAGAGGGACTCACGAGCAGCGTCCTCCAAGTGGCCTTAAATGGATTTGCGCTTTTAATCTCAACTGGTCCCCACGCAGCCCCAGGAAGGGAGACTAAGAGGCTCTTTACTGCATAAGCTGAGAATCAGGAACTAATGTTATTACTTATAATCTCAAGAGAGAGAGAGAGAGAGAGAGAGAGAGAGAGAGAGAGATTAGTTCTTTTTATTTTCTTCCTATTTTAGCAAGGCAGTGTGAGCAGATTTGTTTAGTTTTGCTTATATCCATTGTTGTGTCTTTAGCCAGCATTGTTGTCACTTAAAAAAAAATAATCTAAAAATCTTCCAATGACCTCGTTTTATATTGAGCCTTCATACATTTTCATCTCTCTCTCTCTCTCTCTCTCTCTCTCTCTCTCTCTCTCTCTCTCTCTCTCTCTCTCTCTTTTGTGTGAGCGCTGTTCCATTACTACTCGGAACACAGAAAATCTTTCCTTTATTCCTTTTTTTTTTCCTTTCATAAATCAAGGTATTTTTTTTCCATCTCTCATTGTTTCCTCGTAAAGCCCATAAAAAGAAATTACAAGCTTTCCATTTTTCAGAAAAGACAGAGACAGTTGGACTCCATTTGTAGCCTGAAGGTCTTTTGTTCTCGAATATAACAGAATTTGCTATTTCATCCCTGTAACTTTTAAGTCTCCCTTGTCTTTCTATTTTCTTTCACCCACTGCTCACATCTTCCTCTGATTTGGGCGGTGTTGCGACGGGACATCTTTTCTCTATTCCTTGGTTATGTCTATCTGTATTCTTGTTTGGACATGAGCTCATCTGTCTATCTGTGTGTTTCCTTCTTTTTGTCTGTGCATGTCAATCTATCTTCTGTGTGTGTGTGTGTGTGTGTGTGTGTGTGTGTGTGTGTGTGTGTGTGTGTGTGTGTGTGTGTGTGTGTGTGTGTAATTCACTGTTTGATATGTTTGATCTGCTGCAGTCTCTGACGAGACAGCCAGACGTTACCCTACGGAACTAGCTCAGAGCTCATTATTTCCGATCTTGGGATAGGCCTGAGACCAGGCACACACCACACACTGGGACAACAAGGTCACAACTCGATTTACATCCCGTACCTACTCACTGCTAGGTGAACAAGGGCTACACGTCAAAGGAGACACACCCAAATATCTCCACCCGACCGGGGAATCGAACCCCGGTCCTTTGGCTTGTGAAGCCAGCGCTCTAACCACTGAGCTATCGGGCCGTGTGTGTGTGTGTGTGTGTGTGTGTGTGTGTGTGTGTGTGTGTGTGTGTGTGTGTGTGTGTGTGTGTGTGTGTGTGTGTGTGTGTTTCTTTCCTTTGTCTGTGCATGTCAATCTATCTTCTGTGTGTGTGTGTGTGTGTGTGTGTGTGTGTGTGTGTGTGTGTGTGTGTGTGTGTGTGTGTGTGTGTGTGTGTGTGTGTGTGTGTGTGTGTGTCCGCGCACAGGTAAGAGTAATTAGCTGTCACATTCCCCTTCCTGTGACTGTCCGACTGGCTGGTGGAGTTGGCGGAATAGGGAAGCGTCGGGCTCTCAATTTCAAACACTTCCTCAAAACCAGCAATACACCTCAGAAGAGTTGGCAAGTGCATGGTTATTTTACATAATTTCTGCGTCACGAGGCCTAAATATACGCCTACACTTAATGAAGAAAGAGCATAAAAACTACTTGAAACCTTGCTCCGGAGAGACAGGGCGTGACAACTCGTCTTCGTCTTCGTTTTCCTCCTCCTTCTCCTCCTCCTTCCTTCTTTTCTTCCTCCATCTTCTGACAGTGCGAAGGATCCACATTCTTACATGTGCGCTCAAGATTCGGTGTCATTGAAGTATTATAGAGTTACGGAACTAAATCATTTGTTCAGGGGAGGAAAAAAGTTCAAGGTAAGGAGAATTATATAAAAACAGAGTACAGAAATCTACTACACATTTCTGGAATTGATCCCTTCAGTACCATAACGCGTTTCCATATTTATTCTGCATGGTTACTATTTGATGATTTTACACAGCTTCAAAAACTTACGTTGGTAATAAAATAGTGAAGATTCTTGCCATTAATCTTTTGACCTCCATAGACCCTTCCTAATGTCAAGAAAATCGTCTAACAACACCCAAAGTTCAAGGTAGAAATGCGTCCCAGTACTGAAGGGATTAATGGCCACATTGATATATTCACCTGTTAGCATTTATTGTTACCTAATACGATGGAACAATTTGAAGGCGACTTAAATTCTCGTACACAAAAGCACTGACAGCCGGCAATGACTGACTAAAAACTTGAATGTCGGGAGTGAGTATATATGCATGCCTGTGAGTATGTATGTATGTATGTATGCGTGTATGCGTGTATGAATGAATGGAGGTGGGTGGAAAGAAGCATGAATAAAGGAATGAAGGAATGTCAATAACCACACATCTATATATACCACATGTCCTATCTATTTATCTGTGTGTGTGTGTGTGTGTGTGTGTGTGTGTGTGTGTGTGTGTGTGTGTGTGTGTGTGTGTGTGTGTGTGTGTGTGTGTGTGTGTGTGTGTGTGTGTGTGTGTGTGTGTGTGTGTGTGATACATCGTTTAATGAGAGGCGTTCAAGACCCGTAAGAGAATAATTTCCATCAAAGTTAGCTTTCCCTTTGACAGGCCCGGGAGTGGTGAGTGGTGAGGACGTGTAGTGCGTGGTGAGTTACGGAATTAAATCGCCAATCTTTTCAGGAGACACACAAAATACGTGACCTCACAAATTAAATTCTTCGACGCGGCACTAATTAAAAAACCAATAATCATGACCTCAGTGTAAATACTTATCATCAGCAATATATATATACTAATACTGCTTCAAATAATATTTCTATTGCTAAGTATGAAATTAGTCTCTCTCTCTCTCTCTCTCTCTCTCTCTCTCTCTCTCTCTCTCTCTCTCTCTCTGCGGCTCAACGGACCTAGGCTTTATGGTTAATGTGTATATTTGTTTCTACCCATCTTTGTAAATAAAGACCAATAAACAAGTCAAGTCAAGTCAGTCTCTCTCTCTCTCTCTCTCTCTCTCTCTCTCTCTCTCTCTCTCTCTCACACACACACACACACACACACACACACACACACACTCTCTCTCTCTCTCTCTCTCTCTCTCTCTCTCTCTCTAACACGAGCCAAGTAACACCTCAGCAGACAGGTGGTGGTGGTGATGGTGGTAGCAGTGGTGGTAATAGTAGTAGAGGTAGTGGTGGTATAGTTGTTCCCTTTCTTCTGACGTCATTCCGCCAGCAGATTAGGAACACAACTCCTCTATTTATACAGTACCAGAAACAGTGCTTTATATTTAACCCCACTCGCAAGCCTTGGAAATCCCCCTATTACCCAACAGTCTCCTTTTCCTGCTCCTCTTGTTTCTATCTCCCCCCATTCACCCTCACCCCTCCTAATGTTTCTATCTTTACCTCTCTTGTTCATCCTCTCCTCTTTCTTTTTCTCTTACTTCTTAAGTGATGCATGAATACTTATTTACCTGTATATTTTTATGTAAAAGGGAGAACTGCCAAGGGTATAAAAACTATATTAGGAAACAAAAGGCCTACTGGAATTGTAGTCTCCATAAAAGATTAGAAAGATTTAGTCAAAAGAGTGGGTCTGTGTTATCCTCTCTCTCTCTCTCTCTCTCTCTCTCTCTCTCTCTCTCTCTCTCTCTCTCTCTCTCATAGTACATACTAAACCTCTCTTCTTCATGTTTTACTCTTCTCTTTCTCCTTAAGTTCTGTAGAAATGTCTCTCTCTCTCTCTCTCTCTCTCTCTCTCTCTCTCTCTCTCTCTCTCTCTCTCTCTCTCGTAGTACGCATTAAAGTTTATGATTCTGTTTCCTGAGAGGTTTACGGCACAGTTCGCCTTTTCGCAGCGGTAAATGACGCACCCAAGCTCCTTACCGACGCAGCCAAGTGCAAACTAAGCGCGTTGTGTTTTGTAATGGCTTAATACAGATTACAGTTCATTGTTTATCTTTTTTTATATGAATGTAGTGATGGTGGTGGTGGTAGTGGTGGTGGTGGTGATAGCAATATGTTTTAGTGTATTAAAACTTAAAGATGGGAAGAATGTGAAGATGTGAAGAAGATGAGGAAGAAAGAGACCAACAGCAATAACATCATTAACAAAAAAAAAAAAATAATAATAAAAAAAACTACAACAACAAAAAGGTAACCATAACAACAAGAGTAATAACACTGCTAATAACAACAATAATGATAACAATGATATAATAATAAAGATAATGCGAGAGAGAGAGAGAGAGAGAGAGAGAGAGAGAGAGAGAGAGAGAGAGAGAGAGAGAGAGAGAGAGAGAGAGAGATTAGTCACACCTTTATGCCTCTCCTCTACCTGCATCTCTGGAGGACAGGAGGGAAGGTGTTCAAGCTGCCTTAACATTCCTCCTTGACACACTGGAGACAATGGCTGGCTTATCCTCCCCCATACCTCTTCTCACTCTTGATTTGTCTCCATCTGCTCTGCCTTGTCTCCATCTACTGCGCCCTTTAACGCCTGTTCCCTCCCTCTCACTTCACCCACCTTATTATAGATGCAATACAATTAACGAGTGCCCCCCTTTATAGTTAACAAGGGCCTCCTGTAACTCGTCTTTCCTATGTATATGTATTCCACGTTACCCACTAGTTCTGTTCCTCCTCCTCCTCCTCCTCCTCCTCCTCCTCCTCCTCTTCTCCTTCTCCTACTACTACTACTATATAACTTTTCCTTATTTTTTTTTAATTCTATGTTTTATGTTTCGTTTACTTCGGTTTCACTCTTTTTGTGCAATTTATCTGTGCTATTAT
>NC_059304.1:13848892-13868892 GCF_017591435.1 Portunus trituberculatus
GACATATAAGATACAAGACATGAAAACAAGGTAGCTAGAAGATGAAAAGGTAAATTAGACGAGAGAATAAAAAGGAAGGAAACAAATTAAAAAAAAAAAAAAAAACTTTACCAAGATGAAAACACCAAGAAAGAAAGAACATGAGGAAGTAAAAAGAGCAAAAGAACACAAGGAAGTAAAAAAAGCAAAAGGACTAAAATGGAAAAAGCAAAGACAAAAGAGACAAGAACGATACTCAAGGATTAGCTTATCTAGACATCAAAGGGACTACCAGAGCATCCCGCAGGTTCCAAAGAGCGGAGTGGGACGAACAAGACCCGGCTGAGGGATTAACAAGCAAACTGGGATAAAGGCAAGGATGCGGGGGTACGGAAGCAACTGCTGGATATCCTGTCCTCCACGCTGAGGGTGTCGAGGCTAATCCCTGCCAATGACGCCATCGTGATTCTCACACCCACCGACAAGGATGCAGATGCTGTGTTTCTCAACGACACCCCCAACCGTCTGGCTTCAGCAGGAATTACCCCGATCGTTCCTCCCGAGCTACGAGCCCAGAGGACAGTGATTTGCCATGGTCTGGACGAGTTGGTGTACGAACATTCGCATGAGGAGATCGCAGTGGAGGTGGGGCTCAAACACGACAGGGCAAAGGCAAAGGAAGTGTACAAGTTCCCCGCTCCTCCACCTGCAAAATCACCTTTACAGACTCGAACATGGCTAAAAAGGCGCTGTTGGAAGGGTTGAATATCTTCCAAATACACGTCTCGGGACACTAGATGCGTCAGGAAATGTTCATCCCTCTCCTGACGTGCAACAGGTGCAACTTGGTGGAAGACCACCCAACCAACAGTTGCCCCCGTCCAGCAGGATACATGCGGTGCTCTGAATGTGGGAGCGAAGAGCACACGTTCAGAAGCTGCCCTGCCCCCTTCAAGACGTGCTTCAACTGTGGTGGGGATCACAGTGCCAGAGCCATGAGGTGTCCCATCCGGAAGGAGGCACTCAAGAAGATAGAAGAGGGAATCAGGAAGGCTCATGTACGACCTGGTGTCTCTTATGCTCAGACGACACAACAGGCGCGCTTCCCAACCGGGCTCGCCTCACCCGATCCCACCAAGTCACTGGCAGGCCTTCTATGCCTCTGGCACACCTGACCAACTCCACCAAACCCGGGTGCTTCCAGCAGGTTCTCTCCAAGGGTCTGGCGGACAATGGGCTCCTAGACATAAAGCTGCCTCCCCCTCTGCCTCTCAGGCTCTCTGAGTCAGTCGTCAGGGCCATCGCTGAGGGAGCAGCCCAAGCCATCGCGAGAGAAGGGCCAACACCAGTCAGCTCTGCAATCGCTACAAAAGACCCATCCAGTCCCCCGTCCTCAGCACCCTCTCCCAGCGCGGAGGATACCGAGGACACAGAGGATGAAGAAGATGAAGAGGAGGCAAGCCAGGACCCACTCGCACAAGAAGTAGGGTTCGCTTTTGTGGGAAGGAGCAGCAAAAGGAAGAGAATCCCAAGCTCCTACAACGACCTCCTCCACTGCCTCAACCAGAAGACCCTGATCCTCATCCAGTCCGGCCCCGCCCGACTGAAGCCAATCATGAACCACGTAAAGGAAAACATGGGCTCCCTCTATCACTGGATCATCAATATGACCGATGTGTACGAGCGAGCCAAGACCGACCCCCAACCGGTCCTACTAAACGCACTTCCAGGTAGATACACCCTTGCACGTGAGTAATGCCTCGTCTTCGCGTAATCCAGCACAACGTCCTCTTCTGGGGTAACCGCAAGTATGACCTAATTAACACTTATAGACACTATGACCCTGACATTATTCTTATTAACAGCCACGGACTCTCTGACGAGACACGTCTAAAAATACCAGGATTTAGAGTTTACCAGTGAAACTTTAGTAACACCCAAAACGACGGGGTAGTTATAGCCGTAAAAACCCACTTACACCATAAATTTGAAGATGATTACCTATCCGAGACACTTGCAATAGAGACTGACACTCCAGACGGACCTCTACTTATCGCAACTAGCTACCTCCCCCCTTGACGACCTTACTTACCCCACCCAGACTTTCTTCGTGTACTTCGAAGACAGACGCATGTCTTCCTAGTCGGAGACCTTAACGCAAGACATATGTTTCTTGGCAACACCACTACCAACCAAGTAGGGAGAGACTTAGTGGACTATTTCAGACGACACACTGCATGTCACATTGGTCCTCATTTCCCCACTTTCTTCAACTATCAATCTTCATCTTCACCAGACATTGCACTGATGAACAGAGCAAACTTTCTAAACTATTCTCTCACACCAGAGCCCCTGACGACCAGCAACAACGTACCTATAATCCTGGACATCTCCACCTCCCTATCCTAATTCCTACTCCCCCGACACACAAATATCACAGAACTAACTCGGACACCTTCAAAGAGGACGCCGCCCTTCGGATGACGGACCTCCCAGACATCACCTACGGTTCCCTGGAGGAAATTGATGACGCACTGGAGACATGGATGACCACAGTAAGGACTACAGCGGACAAACATATTCCACAGACGACGTTCAAACCCGGGCCAGCCCCAAGGCCTTCTCGGGCCATGCAGCTGCTCAGAATCCAGTTTCGGGCACTGCGAGACAGAGCATTGATGAGGGGATGGTCTTATGATGATTACAGGCGGTACACCCGGCTAAAGGTTGCACTGCAAGACTCTCGACAGACCGAAGCTAGAGAGCACTGGAGAAGGAAGTTGTCTGGCCTAGCTGCCAACAGCTGGCAACACAAGTGGCTCTCGGGAAAAACAACAGGACCAGACAGTTACTTAATAGACGAAACAGGCGACAAAAAGTTTACTAACGCCGACAAAGAACAACTATTTACGTCCTTATGGGGTCGTATTTACAGGGAAGACTATGATGACGAATTTGACGACAATGACCAGGTGCTGGATTACATGGCTGCCTCCGTGCAAAGGACCTACCCATATGACTCCGCCGACCCTGCCCGTTTTACTGGCACATCTCTAGACTGTTTTATTTCTGCCCAGGAACTGGCCTCCGCCATCAAACGCGGAAGGCCGACCTGTCCTGGCGGAAGTAAGATCAACAGTATTATACTCTCATATCTTCCAAATTCTTCATTATCCAGTCTGCGGGCTGTTTTCAATGTAACACTGTCTGCCGGTTACTTTCCTGATGGGTTCAAGCAAGCTGAGATGAGGTTGATTCCGAAGGCCGGAAAACCTCCCACACGATCAGATAACTACCGGCCCATCTCCTTGCTCGAGGTGCCCGGGAAGCTGCTGGAAAGGAGAGTCACCTCGCGGCTACGCATCCACTTGGAGATAGGTAACCACCTCCATCCAGCATAGTACGGCTTCAGGAGTGGGAGAGGGACAACGCACGCCATTGCCCTAGCCACGGAGACCATGGCCCTACATCAAGCTAACAGGTCCCGCTGCAACTTGGTTTTGAGGGACGTAAGTAAGGCGTTTGACCGTGTTTGGCATCTGGGATTGAAGTACAAAATACTTCACCTGGTTCTGCCGGGCCCGGTCGAGCGCCTACTCTGTGATTTCCTGAAAGACAGGACAGCCAAGGTGAGAGTAGGGAATCACCTTGGCCCAGCTTTCCCCCTTGCAACCGGAGTCCCACAGGGAAGTGTGCTCTCGCCCACCCTTTACAACATCTACACCAGTGACTGCCCAGCTGCTGACGCTGGTATTAACGTACTGTATGCTGATGATGTTTCACAGGTTGTTTACCACCCAGGCCGCTCCAGCAGGGTGACGAACGCCCGCACCAGCAGAGAGAACGCCCGCGTCAACGCCTATGAGGAGTGGAGGATCAGGACCAACATGGCCAAGTTCACCGTTATTCCCCTCGCCCCAAAGACCCCCGCTCCACTGCTTGTGGACGGGGATGACGTTGAGTTCAGTCCCAGGGGTTCTCTCTTGGGTCTGTCCGTGACCTCCATGGGATACACCACACATGTGTCAACGTGTAACAAGAGCGAGAGCAGCCCTTACCAGGCTGTATCGCTTCAGGGACTTGGCCACGGGTCTCAAGCTCCATCTTATTAAAGCTCTTGTACTACCTCTTCTCACTTACCCGCCTATTCCTTTGCATGCGCTCTCCAACACAGCCATCAGCAGACTGCAGAAAGTGGAGAACAGCGCCCTGAGGTTTGCCTTCGGTACTAGATGGGACGATTTCACCAGCTCGGGAACGCTCCACGAGGCCGCGTCCCTCCCAGCCCTGAACGTCCGCCTCCACGAGATGGCCACCAAGGTGTGGCAGCGGATGGAGGACGAAGGATGGGATCAGCACCGACACCTGCAGGCACTGCACGAGGAGGCTCCACACCGGCAGCATGCATGGTTCCCAAGGAATCTCCTAAAACTGCAAGAAGGACAACCAGAACCACGATACAGGTGAAAGTTAAAATTACAGTTAAGAAAATTTTTCTGATTACATAGCCCCTTACCACCCCCTTCATATAACCTGTATCTTTTTCTATCCTTCTCCCCCAAGCCTTACTACTCCTTACTATGTCATACTGTTAGTTGTAAATTTATCCACAGAACACTTCTTGCTGCCGTCTCCTCGGCAGCCACACCATCTTCCTATCGCTGAGGACTGAGGGAGAGATCGCATGCAGCCCTACCGAGAGTCGAGAACGATGACGGCGCAGCGGACCAGCGGAGAGAAGACAAGGCACTCTGGAGACCTGCCAGGACTGATGACATCGCCAGATGACACTGGCGGCAGCCCAGTGCTGGTTCCTTCGGTGTGTTTCCCCCCTCAAGCCCTACGCCCTGAGTTGCTGGGACAGTGGCCTACGTCGCAGCAAGGGGTACTTGGCCACCGGGACGCTCGCAAAACTCCCGGCAGTGGGGCTGAGCTTCCGGGACGCACCGAAGAAGGGTTCGTGCCAGGAGTGACAACGGACCACGTCACCCACGGCCGACCTGCGAACCATGTCTTCAACACCAATCGTGGAACTCCCCCACCGACCTACAAGGATGGCGGGACAACGAACATCGACCCACACTACCACAGGATATGACATTCGCCTCGAAGTGCTCTTCAACTTCGTGTGCCACCGGAAAGACAATAACCATAATGTGACCTACAGACTTACATAGATATCTATATATTTGTATATATTCTCCTTTAACCTTAAGACGTCCACAGCAACACGGGTGGTTTTCCTCCGGGAGCTCCGGTTTCCACCCAGAAGACATCTGTGTTGCTGTGGAAATTTTTATGCTGTAATTTTTTAAACATGTAAGAATTTTTAATATTTTTGACATCTGTAAATACTACTGTTACCTTCTAGTAGATGTTAGAATAACATATTTATAAGTACCATGTAACCCTCCAGCTAACTCCTTATCTATCTCACAGCAGTATGGGTGGTTTTTCCCCGGGAACTCCGGTTTCCACCCTTAACCCAGCCAGTACATACTGCCCAGTGATATTTCACTCCTTTACAGTAGCAGGCCGGTCCGCCCGGCAACTTTCATCTCCTACTATATTTCTATATTTCCTCACATTTTCTTCTGTTGTACCAGTTTCGGTACCCCCCTCTCTTGTGTAACCCATCTATACTAATAAACTTTGAAACTTTGAAACTTTGATTAAAACCTTACAATCATAAGCACGAAGGACTGAACATTAAGCTTCATGAAATAATCTAAACAAAGAAGAGAACGGATGGCGTCACAGAAAATGGTTTAAGGGAAGACTTATGTATGCATCATGAAA
This sequence comes from Portunus trituberculatus, assembly GCF_017591435.1. NCBI lineage: Eukaryota > Metazoa > Arthropoda > Malacostraca > Decapoda > Portunidae > Portunus > Portunus trituberculatus. The sequence continues at coordinate 13,854,671 of NC_059304.1, forward strand.
AACACTTCTCACTAATTACCGAAACGTGCATGCTTAACGTGTGTGTGTGTGTGTGTGTGTGTGTGTGTGTGTGTGTGTGTGTATTGTGTTTTTATTATATACAATAACTCCTTAGCTTCTAGGGAAATACTGCTGATGCTACTATAATACTACTACTACTACTACCACTACCAATAAGGCGTAATCCACATCACTATAGGCAATGTATATAACGCCTCTTTAAAGACTTCCACAACCAATCCGCCCTGTCTCTCCTCTCCTTTGTTCTTCCAATACGTTATAAATGACGGGTTGACGTAACACCAGGGCAATTAAGCCGACAAGAAAAGTATTTGAAAACGAATACAATACAGAATCACGGACAAATTCAATACACAAGTGAAGATTTACTTATAGAAAGACCTCAGGGGGACAGACAGTGAAGACAATGGTGTCGGTGATGGTGTAGGTGGAAGGCGTGGCGGGGGCGTGACTAGAGACACCGGTGGTCATTCTCTTCGTCAGGAACTCCACCACCGTCTGCACCGGCGTGACGTAAGAGACGCTGGGGACGAGGGAGGTGACGGGCCGCTCCACTACCAAGGTGGAAGTGGAGGTGACAGGAGGGAGGCGTGGAGGGACGAGTGTGGTGGTGGTGTGGAGGAGGCGGGTGGCTGTAGTGGTGGTGAGAGCTGTAGTGGTGAAGGTAACGGTCAACACCTCTGTCTGTGTGGTGTGCTGAGGTGATGTCACCACCACGGAATGCACTATCTGTAATCCAGTTTAGAATAGGTTACATTTACGCGTTGTTTGAGTCACCAGACTGTTACAAGAGCCCGGTAATGTTTGAACACTTCATCATGTGCAGCAAACCACATACTGCTCTCCCTGACGCGTACCGGCAGTGCTGTCACCTGATGGACCAGCAGGAATAACAAGTCAGTGATCGGCGGCTCATCACTAGATTCAACAACAAAAATGTCAGGTACAATTTGGTCCGCTTTGTATCTTTCTTAATAGTCTTTATATGATGACAGTATTTGACTAAAACATACAACGATCTCATTTGCGAATCCAGCAATTGTTATGATGTTTATGCGCACAAGTGAGGAGGTAGTAACGCAAAGGCTAGTCTACTGTTAGCGTTGTTTGCAGTACAAGCAGCTTTTGCCACGGTAAGAGGAAAAAATATTTACATAACATTACAAAAGAAGAAAAAGTACTTGATTACTAATTGTCTAATAATCTGGTTCCATTACATGTATATCTCACTAAAAAAAATAGAATAAAACAAATAAATAAATCCTAATAAATCACACCGCAGAAGCAATGCTATTTGAAATAAAGGATGCACACTAAAGTTAAACAAAATCATAATACTAATAAAAATTGACACTACCAAGAATTGCATTGCTACCAAGAATTCTCATTTTCATAGCTGAGGAACGTAGGGCTGAGGGCGAGACAATGGCGGGGAAGCTCACCTGCACCTTTGGCCTGTGAACGGTGACGGTGCGGGGCAGGTAAGTATTGGCGGTGGTGTACGTGGCAGTGTGCAAATTGACGATGTTGCTGGGCCTTGTTTCCCTCTCCACCACGGACGCCTCCAGTATTTGCGTCTCCTCCTTCAAGGCGTGGCGATGTGGGCAGTAAGATGTCGACCCATTGCTCTGACCATGGGTGTAGACGGGAGGAAAGGCGCAATGACAGATTACAAGCACCATCACAACCCCTCTTGGCGCTCGTGAGTGTGTTATCATGGTGAAGGTGATATCGCCTTGAGAATTGAGAGGCAACTACTGTCCTGCGCTGCCTTCCTCATGTCGTCACCTATCATCACACGTTTACTTACCGTGTTTTCACCCATAACAAGCTTCCCACTGCTGCAGAAATGTTAAAGACTACCCTTATGCTTCCACCTTGTCTGTCCGTTTCTAAAAGTATTATGACAATCTCATCGTTTAAAGCTTTTGCAGTGTTATCTCGGTTCAAATGAGTTTCGAAACTATAGTTCAATTCACGCATTCGATATACTGCTCACGTCTACTCCTTGCTACACTTCTCTGACGGGGACAACTCTCTGTATCTTGAGGACAATGTTCAAGCAAGATATGTTCCTCCTCCTCATTCTCCTTGCCATTGCTGCTCTCACTGGGACAGACGCCCATCTCCCATGTGCTCCAGACAACATCTCGGATCACGTGGCTCACACAGGCGTTCTCACGGTCACCAAGCTCGTCTCCTCTTACTATACAATCAATGTGGACATTAAGGACGTCACTCTCATCAAGACGGAGACCATGCAAGTGACATCAACAATCACAATGGATCAGACGCTCGTGCAGCCGCCTAACATCGTCACCAGCACCACTTCTCCAGTCATCTACACCGTGCATGTCACTTCCACCACCACTCTCACCACCAGCGTACTCCTCACCACGCTAACAGTCACCACGAGCACTACCACTCATTCCACCGTGATCTCAAGTGTCACATCCCCCAGAGTCACAACCGTCACCACCATCCTTGTGTACTCCACGCCCACCATCATCCACACTTACGTCACGCACTCCACCGCTCCTCCACTAGTGTCCACGGTCACCAGTATCGTCACATTTACCACTGCCTCCACCATGATGAATATTCCCAAGCCTGAGACGGTCACCTCCACCACCTTCCAGACAGTCACCTTCTGCGACGCGCCTCACACCACTATCATCTCGTAGACTCGCCAGTGCACAGCCAAGGGAAAGTGTTCGATATTCGCTTTTGTTGGTGAAGAAAGCTTGCACTTGATTTTGTCTGTGTCAATGTTATTCTGTACTTCTGAAATGCATTTTTTCGGTCATTAAACTGCATTTTCCTGTAAATGTTTATGGTCTACCCTTAAAATAGATAACATAGAAAATTAGACTTATATCAACTACAAAGAACTTTAAGCGGTGACTATTGTATTTTTGTAAATGTTTCAATTTTTTTTTATTTTTTATGAACTAAACGATGGTTTTCTTCGGTTTGAAGATTGGCAGTTGACAATAAATGTCCTCACTAATGGAGCGTATACATAACCTGGCAAACAATAAATGGAGGTGTAGAAATGCAGAATGAATGAACAAACTGTGTAAACCAGAACCTATAGTACGTAGTAGATTATACTATTTAGAAGACGAATTTGGAGGGAGATCAGACCGTCTGGTGTATGGAGGAGATAGAAGATAAACACGAGACTTCAGCCATATAGATCTCCAGCTCGTATTCTCAAACACTTATGTGCTTCACCTCCATTATTTTAAAGGGCTTTGTTTAAAAATTTACCACAGTTTTCAAGGCGTTATTACGGTTCTAGAGACAAGAGTGACAAGATTTCTACGTTATTAACTGGCGAAACACCCTTGAAAATCTTGCTAATCATCTCTGTGGCCTTGGAAAACAGTTGTGGTGAGAGCAAAGAGGTTCTGAATACGCGCCTCCATGCGAAGGAATAAGTAAGGTCGGCGATCTGGCCAGAACAAATCGGTGAACGGAGTGGAAGGGGTGAGTGATGGACTGCACTTGGAGGAGGAAGATGGATAAGAAGCAGGTATATAAGAAAGGTATGGATAGCGTAGGCCATCATATTGTACTCTTCTGTACCCTCCCAAATAAACGCTATTCTTTCACCCAACCTGTCTATCCCCTAAAAAAAAAAAAAAAGGAAAAAATAAGAAAAGAAAAAAAAAAAAAAAAAAAAAAAAAAAACAGTGGCCCAGCAGGGAAGACGTTAGGCAAGAATAAAAGTGGAAGGATGTTGCGTGCTTTCCTGAACACAAACGGCCTGAGTTAGGAAAAGTGGAGGATTTTGATAAAGGATGGAAGGCATCGTGATGTGATAGGCGTAGGTGAGACTGGGTGGAACAACAGTACCAAGAGGAGCGTATGAGGCTGAATATTTATGAATAGGTGAGAGAGGGTGGAACAACAGCTATGAGTGGAGTGTAAGAGGCTGGGTATTTATGAGTAGGTGAAACAGGGTGGAACAACAGCTATGAGTGGAATGTAGGGGGCTGGGTATTAGAAAAGAGAGGAAAGGAGAAGGGGTACAGGTGATTATGAAGGGGAGGGAGGACAAGAGTGTAGATGAAATCAAGCTAACGAGAAAGAACAATAACGCATTTACAACTGTATTTTATATGTATTGCACATTTGATATGACTTTCAATGCAGGATGTACGTAGCGCTCATTCTAGAGGCTTAACACGCCACAAGAAAACAAAATTAGGATAAAGATAATGATTCAAGGAAATGCAATCGTTTTCATTCTCTGAACGACGCAATGAGGTGGTTGTCCTTCACGTTACCTTCACACAGCAAGGAGAGATCGTGATGAAGGAAACAGTCAGGCTGAAAGTGACATGAAGCGCTTGTCTTTGATGCGGCGGTTGACGTAGTAGATTTGGTGAGCAGTTTGTATGCCTGCGAAATTTGAAGGGAGTGTGTGAAAGATAAACATGGAAAAAAAAGGCTTGACTGGAAACATGATTCTTGGATGGTTTTCTGAAATCACAATCACTGTCAAATTATAGTAGTTACTAATACCACTATACCGTCACCATTACTATTACATGCACCGCTACTGCTGCACCATTCACAACTGAACCACTAATTTCTGTACCGCTCACAAGTGCACCTGTGAACAGCAAGCGTGCACATACTCAAGCAATATCATGAGCAACGACACAACAACACCGCCTCAATGATGCTTCTCAATTAGTGCTTCGTGAAGGCTCATACACTGTAGTTCGAAACGAGGTGAGGTGAGGTGAGGACGCCAAGTTCCTGCATTACACGCCTGGCCACAAGCGAGCAGGTCAGTATATATTGTCCTCCATAGCCTGCTCTGCTACCGTCATGTTGCTGTTCACAGCGTTCATGTGGACGGCCACTGTGGTTGTGGGCATGTCACCGGGCAAACGCTGGCATGACGGCAGTCCTGTGTTCTGTCAAGCAGAAGCCTCTCCGCACATCGTGTCCACGGATATCTCCATTACATCCAGCAATAGCACACCGATGCAGACAACGTGCTTCCCCATGAACTACTTCAGCGGTAGTTTTCGATTCTACAGCCAGTCGGAACAGCAACGGGGCTTTACCTGGGTGGAGATCCCTTCGAGTTTACAGATCTACACCAAACCTGACACCGTCTCTGGCTCGTTGGGTTCCGTAATTCTACGTCCTAACCAACCCACGCTAGTCAGCGATATCGAAGCCAGCGACATGTCCGTCCTGAGGATAGGTTTACAGCATCAAACTCTAGAAGACTGGTGCTGGGCCACTACAGCTGCAGAGTATGTGACACTGGCCCACCCTTTTACCATGACTTCAACAGCTGCGCAGTATGTGACGCTGCCATATCCTACTGTGACGCTTCCGTATCCTTCTACTGTGACTGCGACCACCACAATGACGAGGACCTTGACTCGCATCACCACAATGACTCGGGAAACCGCACTTTCACACGAAAGACTGAGGCCACGCCGAACCAGGAGAGAATTGGCCACACCCAGGGGGACCGGTAGGAGCGGATTGGCTACACCGAGACGGACAGGCAGGACCAGCAGAAACGCACCCAGAAGCCACAGGTGGGCTGCGAGAGTATTGGGAGTAGCGACGGCGATGGAAGTGGACGAGGTAGAAGAGATGAACATGCAGTGTGACATGTGGGACGACGCCGAGGATTATACCCGCAATAAAGCTGCCAAGAATTACTACACCTACTGAAACTAGAAAATGTGATAGCGGTGTGCTGCTGGTGTTAGTGCTGGTGTGACGTACCTTTTAAATGTACTATTTTTATTGTGTGAAGGTGAGATGTGACTAAGTTTTCACCAATATGATACTAACATAACTCGTTTTCACCAATGATACTAACATGGCTCGTGCTTTTATCGACAAAGTTTTTGTACTTTAATACGTTTATACGTAAGTAGATTCAGACTGTTTTATAACTTTAGTTGTCTATTGTACTGTAAGTTTTTAAAGGAAGATTTTAAATACAAGTTTTCGATATAGTACATTTTCTTTACGTATCCTCGTGGTGAGATTGGTTGACAATTGATTTGCATTGGTGCGAGAAGCTTTCCACTTCATTGAAATGGCAAACTTATTTATGTCGAATGTTGTTATTGGGGCTGCGAAATATAAACTATTCTTACGAACAAGAGGTAGTCCTATAAAATAACCGTCAGGAAAGGTAACAAAACGAAACGGACTACATATAGCACACTACGAATTTAGACGCATGAACTACTGAAATAAACAAACGCGAAAAAATTTAAAAGGTTTGTGTGTATGAAATTACATACGGGAAGGTGAAGACAAAGAAGAGTGAGGGAGAAACGGAATGAAAGGAGGGAAGAGCAAGACCGATACAAGTTCAACATGGAGGAAGATTGGAAACGCAGGGTAAAGAACATTACTTAAGTTCTATAGTATAAATATCTATCTTTGTTTATAGAGACGTTTTATCTGAAGTTTCCCGGAGAAATATATAAAAACCAAGAACGAAACAAAATGAATCAATACAGCTTTCTTCTCACACGTCCTCCTCTTTTGGTCTGACACTAATAGTCTAATTAAACTTTCGTCTACTAATAATCCCTTCAGTCTCGTGACGCGTTTTCTTTTTTTTTTTTTCATTCTGCTTACTATTTGGTGATTTCATGCAACTTCAGCAACTCTTGTGCGGAATTAAAAGAGTGAAGACTGTGGCCATTAGTCTTAACATATACCCTTGCTAATGTTAATATAATGGTCTAATCGTATACATACCTCAAGGTAAAAATGTGTCCCATTATTGAAGAGGTTAATGATGACGCTTCCCCATTTCGTCGGCGTGTTTTAGATTGCCACATGACTTAAGTTGTCAGGCAATTTTATTTACTCACTCGTTCAGTCATTAAATCCTCCCTTCTCTTATATCCTCTCTGATATTCGCTCTTTTGTATCTTGAACCGCTTCATTTCAATAAGGGTTTCTCCTTCGAGCTTTTCTTCTTAATTCACTTCTCCTTTGTTTCATTTAATTTCCCGGAAGGGTTTTAATTAAAATATTACAATCTTTCAGAACAGCTACAACTGCTGCTGCAATCACTCACAATGAACATGAGCCGTGACACATAACTTTGCCTCAAGTACACTACTTACATCTTTTTGATATCCATTGTATTTCTTCCCGTTTTGATTTTTTTTTTTTACATGGAAATCTATTGTATTTTCCTGTGTGTGTGTGTGTGTTACCTCTGTTAATTAGATTGGTGATCATCACTTGTATTAAATTGTAACACATCACCACCGCCTCAACAAGACTCCTACCCATCACTCGATCAAAGTCTAGTGAAGCTCCAAATGGTTCGCGTGAAGTGAGGTAGTGACTAGAGATGCTCCCGCAGCCCATGCCTCGCCCTTCAACCCGCACACAGGCATCACAACACAAAGCCTGCGTCACAGCTTGCCGTCTCGTCACTATGCTCTTTCCGGCGGTGTTCATGTGGGTAACCACGGTCATGGGAATGTGGTCGGGCAAGGAGGAGTATCTGGAGCCAGTCTGCTTGAGCGAAGACCTCACCCTACACATCACGTCTACAGAGACCACTGTTGCCTCTTGCACCGTTAGAGCGCACACCTTCTACCCTTCTGTCGTGCCAACGCTCACCCTGACGGAGACGGAGGCGTCCAGGGAACGAAGGGTAACGTGGGTGGAAGTGACAGTAAACCCTGAGCCCATTCACGTCACGCACACATCGAGACTCACATTCAGTACCTTCGTGATGCATCTCAACTCGCCGGGGACCACAGTGACCCACACGTCTGTCAACACGGCCGTCCTGAGCATCGCCCTCACCAGGCAAAATCTGGAGGACGTCATCGTTACTGTGACTGCCGACAATACTGTGACTACTACTGTGGAGGTGCCTCGAATTCCCTCCACTGTGACTGTGACCTCCACACTGACCAGGACAATGCGCAGACCCCACACGATGAATGGGCGGGCGTCCGGACAGCCTCGGAGGCCGATTGTCAGGATCGTACATGGAGGAGGCAGACCGCGAAGGCCAAACGGGCTTCCTTCCACAGCGACAGTCACACTCCCTCGCTCCACCAGCGGCCGTCGGAGCACCTCGCACATGTAGCGGCGGCTTGCTGCTGTGTGTCGTGGCTTTTACTAGTAATCTTAGTGACATTTTACCCTATATTTTAGTAATGAAACTTCTTTTTAAACCTTTATGTCCGCAGGCAGATTTTAATAAAACGTGACATTGTATGTTGTACTAGAGTAACTAGTCGTTATAGGTAATTGGAAAAATGAAGTGATCAAGATTATTTGAACGGTGTTTTCTTCCATTCCACTGGTATGTGTGGAGTATCCTTTCTGGTTGCTGGGATAGAAACCGTGTACGAGGAGATGAAAAAGTGGAGAGGAAAAAGGCAGAAAATTATAAGGATAGAAGGGAATGACAAAGGATGGGAAGATGTTTATAAGAAAGGAAGAAGAGAGGAAGGGAGGCATTATGATGGGAGCATGGAGGAAGGAAGGCATTATATCACTGCAGTACGCAGAAGGTTGGAACGAAATCATACTCAAGTTGGATGAATGTCAAGCAGAAAGCAAAGAATAATATTGAACAACAAGAACGCGAGAATAAAGTACATGGTATCTGATTGCTTTCTTGATTAGAATAATATCACATCGCCTGTGTTCTAATATCACATTACTAGTGTTATCAAACATAACAAGAGTGTGAGGCGCCTTCCATATCAAAATTATGCAAATGTCTCTGCCCTAAATCAATTTCTCTGTGTTTCTGTACGGCGCCTTTCAACTTTTATTTTTTGGGAGGGGCGGGGGCGGGGGAGGTAAGGGGATGCCACCAACATTTCCGCGAGGCTCCAGCCCAACGAAAACAAGAGTGACTAAGATAACACGGACTAACACAAACCAATTAAACATCTCTACAGTAGCCCTTCTCCTCCCTTCGCCTCCGCCTCTCTTATAAGGAACACTTGCACAACTGACGCCAAACAATTTTCTAACCTGCTTTTAGAATCAAGATTTTATTTCCTGTGTGTGTGTGTGTGTGTGTGTGTGTGTGTGTGTGTGTGTGTGTGTGTGTGTGTGTGTGTGTGTGTGTGTGTTTAGTGATTGATTATATACATTACGTTTAAGTGACTGCTTTTCATGACGATAGGGTTAAAAAGTAGGGTTGTTTTTATGTATTTTTTTCTATTTCTATGCCGTAATATGAAAAATCTGAACTATCACGTAATTATAAAAATGTGTCCGTCCTTACCGCTACATCACGCTTCTCACTTTGCGTTATAATCGATTAGAAAATTACCCGACTTAAGATTACTGACATTTCCGTCGACTCACTCAACTCCACTCATCCACTTACTCACACACTCATCCACTCACTCACGCACTTGCACTCACTCACTCACACACTCACTCACTCACTCATTCACTCACTCACTCACTCATTCACTCACACACTCGCTCATTCACTCACTAACTCATTCACTCATTCACTCACTCACTCACTACCTCTTTAACTAACTCACTCACTCACTCATTCATGAAATCACTCTTTTCCTCATCTTGAATTCTGCTTTTTTTTAATTTCGCACTCATTTCAATCCATTTTTTTTTTTTTTTTGTTTCAAGCCTTTCTTTTATATACTTTTCCTTCTCTTCTCATTTCCTCCTCTGCCACGTCTCCCCTCCTCCTCCTCGGCGGGGCTTGAGGGGGAGAGGAAGAGGGAGGTGGGGGAAAGTGGGAGGTCTCCAATCTATATGTTAATATCTCCTGGAACACCTCGCAAGGTAAATAATAACCGTTTAAGTCTCACGTGTGCTTCTGCCGGGTCTACGTGTATCATCTTTATTCATTTTGTATCGATTCTTTCACTATTTTACCGTTCTTTCTAATATATGTGCGTCTGTCTGTAGATCTCTCTCTCTCTCTCTCTCTCTCTCTCTCTCTCTCTCATCCAGGTCCAGATAGAGTATCCTTTTGTTTACTCGATACACAGGGCCACTTCCGGGCTGGTGAGAGGCAAACAGAACAACAGCGTGACAAACAGCGGCAGGCGCCAGGTGAGGAGGGCGGCACAAGGTGAGCGAGGCAGCCAAGTGTCAAGTTAAGGGGGCACGGCTACACTGAATGGCCGCGACAATATACACGAAAACCGTCCTTTGAAGTACATCACCTGTGCGATTAACTAACTGATATTGCGTTGTAGTTTATGCAAGGTTAGGTATCATGTTTTGGGTTTGTTTACTTTAGTGTGTGTAAAAGATGTAGGAGTGTGCATATGTAAGGGAATGGAGCTATACGTAAATACATGACTTAAGCAATCTTTGAAATGCGGCATGTCAGTAAGTTTATATGAATGTCACGAGACACTGCACTGTACACGATTTACCTTGAATTGGTCATCACATGTGTATAGAGAAAACGATGGATTGAGAGTAGATCTGAGTGAGATGATAGGGAAAAGGGCGAAAAACAACGACAGATATGATAAAAAAAAACTCATTGAAACTCATCACATCAATCAGTTTAGTTGAATATCACCAAGTATCAATACAAAAGTAACAGAGAAAACGATAAATTGAAAGGAGAACTAAATAAGATAAAGCATTACACAGAGAACCAAAATACTAGAATAGCGCTAAATATAAGGATAGTTTCAAATGACACTAAAAGACAAAAAAACATCATCAACACCATCACCACCACCACCATCATCACCACCACCATTACCACCACTACAAGTTCTTTAATCAATCATCGCCCTCAAGACAGCCCTTGTGCCTTTGCTGTCAGGAGTCGCGCGTTCCTTCCTTCCTTCCTTCCTTCCTTCCGCTATCATTTATAATTGAATCTGCGTGTGATTAGGCACAATTTATATGCAAATGAGCCGCTGCACTAAATCACGACAGGGGATTTCGACAGGCAGCGACGAAGAGGAGGAGGAGGAGGAGGAGGAGGAGGAGGAGGAGGAGGAGGAGGAGGAGGAGGAGGAGGAGAAGTGAGATGCACGTGGAAGCTGAAGTCAAAGAGATAATCGATTACAGGAGATAAAAGAAGAAAATGATTAACAAGGGGATGACAACAAGAAGAGAAGGGAAAAATAATGAAGTGAGGAGAATAAAAGAGAAGTAAGAATGAGAAGGATGAAAATACGAAAGCTAAAAAAGGCATGGCTGAGTTATTTGATGGAGGTTATGAAAGAAGAAAAAAAAAAAGAGAGGATAGACAGAAATATAAAAAAAAAAAGAGAAAAAAATGGAATCCACGCCATATACTTTCAGGAATTACACCAATCATCTCACCGCACAGAGATACTTAAAAGAAGAAGAAGAAGAAGAAGAAGAAGAAGAAGAACAGGATGAAGAAGAAGAAGAAGAAGAATCATCACGTAAAAAGCAGAAGAGAAAAAGCAAAGGAGAACAAGCCACAATAAACAACAAGAGATGAAGAACACAGAAGACCAGAAACATCAGGTCCTTCAACAAGACAGAATTTGTGTATTATTGATTTCTTTGGGTTTAATTTTTTTTGTGAGTTTTCATTTTTGTTCTTTTCATTCTCTATTTCTGTTTTTTCCTTTTTTTTTTTTTTTTTTAGGTCTAGTTTTGTCTTTTTATTTGATTTCGTCTTTTTTTTTTTACTATTTACAATACACAACACTAAGCAAAAGACAGAAGAAACAGAAGACCAGAAACATCCTCAGGTCCTTCTACACTGAGACACATTTTTACCTTGAGATTTGTGTACGATCAGACCATTTTTATTGGCATTAGGAACGATCTATGACGGTCAAAAGATTAATGGCCAAAGTCTTTACTATTCTAATCCCCATATATGTTCCTGAATATGTATAAAATCACCAAATAGTAACCAGAATTAATATGAAAACACGTTCTGCTACTGAAGAGGTCAAACAATTCACACGAAGACCAACCTGGCACCTTCACCTATGCACATCTCTCCGCCTTCTCACACGATCAGACCATTTCTATTGGCATTAGGAAGGATCTATGACGGTCAAAAGATTAATAGCCAGTCTTTACTATTCTAATCCCTATATATGTTCCTGAATCTGTATAAAATCACCAAATAGTAACCAGAATTAATATGAAAACACGTCCTGCTACTGAAGAGATTAAATCATTGATACGAAGACCGGCCTGACATCTTCACCTACGCACATCACTCCGCCTTCCACACACTCCACCACCAAAGAGAATTCAAACAAGCATACGTGCAGAGGTGGAACAAATGTAGGACTTGGTGAAAGTGTCCGGGCGCCACTAAACAAACTATGAAGAAATAGAAACGTAGAAATAAAAAGAAAAAACAGGAAAAAATAAGGAAGGAAAGGAGGCAGCGAGGGAACGGGGTAGGAGGGAAAGGAGGGTGTGAGGGGGATGGAGAGGGGAAGTAAAAAGGACGAGGGAGGAAAAAGGGAGGAGGAAGGAGGATAAGGCAGGTGGAGTGATATTATTATTCCATCTTTCTTAATTATATCCTGGTTGTGGTAAACGTATTATTCTTTCACCGCTGACATTCAAATAACATATTACATAATTTCTCTCGCGTTCTCACATATCAATCGCCAGAGTCTCGTAGGAAAATTTTGCTGATGTCATTTTCCTTAACTATTTCACGTCAAATCTTTCTTTTACTTTTTTCCATTTCCCTGTTGTTTTCATTCTTTTCGTTCCCCAAAACCAAAGCTAGCTGATTCAAAATCCTTCAGTAATTTCCTTTCAAACTTCGCATAATGCCTCTCTCTCTCTCTCTCTCTCTCTCTCTCTCTCTCTCTCTCTCTCTCTCTCTCTCTCTCTCTCTCTTTGTGTCCTATGAATAACACCTGCAGCGGAACATACTACAAAGACTGTGTGTGTGTGTGTGTGTGTGTGTGTGTGTGTGTGTGTGTGTGTGTGTGTGTGTGTGTGGGTGTGGGTGTGTGGGTGTGTGCGTGTGACAACTTCTTTTCAGCAAATTTTCTCTTTAATTTAACTTCTTCCCAAATACGAAACTTACAACAGCTGAAATCATTTAAGTGGAAATCCCGCCTCAAAAAAATGGTGTAAGAGAGAGAGAGAGAGAGAGAGAGAGAGAGAGAGAGAGAGAGAGAGAGAGAGAGAGAGAGAGAGAGGACAATTACCACCATCTTTTCATCAGGAGGGTGTAGTCTGATCCTTATTCTTCACATCTTAACTTCAATATAATGCACGTGGTCGCTTTTTCTTTTCCTTTTTTTTTGTCTTGGGTTCCATTAATTTATTCACGGGGAAGGAAAGTTAATTAATTTCCCTGAACTCGAGGAAGGGAGGGGGGAGAGGGGGAGTGTAGGATCCAGAGAGGAAGGTAGGTAAGGACTAGTTAGAAGTTAGATATTGAACAATGAGGACAGGAAAGCTAGTTAAAAAAAAAAAGAATAAGCAGGGTCTCTCTCTCTCTCTCTCTCTCTCTCTCTCTCTCTCTCTCTCTCTCTCTCAAGCTCCATTGCAACTAGTACAACACATTTCTTTTCCTCTTCTTTCTTCCTTACCTCTCTTTTCTCTTTCCTCTTTCTCCCCTTCCCGTTTTCCCCTTCGTGTTCTTATTGCTTAAACTTTTGCCCTCATCCTTTTAACCTGCCACCAACTCCATTCCCATGCACTGCGCTGGCTCGCTCTAAAAGTAATAATGATGAAAAATAAAAGTTAAGGTCTGCCCACCAAAGGAAAAAAAAAAAAAAAAAAAAGTTGCGGTTTGCTCTGATTTCAGTTTTCGTTTTTCTGTTTTTTATTTTTTTCCTTCTCTATTTTTTTCCTTTTTTTTGTGTGTGAGTGTAATTTTGCTTCTCCATTTTCTACGAGGCTGTGCGGGAGGAGCAATTGAAGTAATCAGTTAATGGGGGCAGTTCTTGGTACGATTTTTTTTTTTTTTTTTTTTGGAGAGGGCCTTTAATTCTTCTCTGTGTTCATTATGGAAGATCGGAACTGCGTCTCTCTCTCTCTCTCTCTCTCTCTCTCTCTCTCTCTCTCTCTCTCTCTCTCTCTCTCTCTCTCTCACACTATTTTCCAAGGCCACAGAGGTGATTAGCGTGATTTTCAAGGGTGATTCTCCAATTAATAAGGCAGAAATCTTGTCGCATGAAAACACCTTAAAAACTCCTGTAAATTCAAATACAGCCTTTGGAAACAGTGCA
>NC_059304.1:13873892-13888892 GCF_017591435.1 Portunus trituberculatus
ACATCTGATAAGAGTACGAGTGGTGCTCCGTTACTCGCTACGATATCTTTTTTTTTTTTTTTTTTTTAGTTATTCTTAACAAATGTGTGATGAAATTCTTGAAGCGATACATGACACACATTACTCAGTCTTGCTATTTACTTATTATTTTTAACCCCTTGAATACTAGGATACATTTTCACCTTGAGATCTGTGTACGATTAGACCATTTTATTGACATTAGAAAGAGTTTATGGAGGTCAGAAGTTTGATGGCCACAATTTCCACTATTTCAATCCCCTCCATATGTATTTTTGAAGCTGTATAAAATCACCAAATACTAAGCAGAATGAATATGGAAACGCATCACGGTCCTGAAGGATTTAAGTGAACAGCAATGCATTAATCCATCCACTCTATAGGAGCTATCTTAATCATCCGTGTTATGCATTGAGGCGTATCCGGATTTCAGTAATGGGAAACAGTTCACAACCAAGGTAATATAATGTTCAGCTTTGGTTTATTGGAGAGCTGTGTGTGTGTGTGTGTGTGTGTGTGTGTGTGTGTGTGTGTGTGTGTGTGTGTGTGTGTGTGTGTGTGTGTGTGTGTGTGTGTGTGTGTGTGTGTGTGTGTGTGTGTGTGTGTGTGTGTGTGTGTGTGTGTGTGTGTACGCGCACTGAATTGAACAGAACCGATAGCGTCCCTTATATTTCCTGCAGAATCACAATACTCTGTGACGGTGCAAGCAACTGTGATATGAATTAAAAACAAACAACGTGCGCCCATTATTGCGTGCCAGTAAACATGTTCTGCAGGTTATTGTAATAGCGAAGAGCTTCAATTGACTGGAATGTGATAGCAAAGAGAGTCAATTGCCCGGAATCATTGAGGACATGCGGCAGGGACGGTGGAAACATTGACCCACTCGTAAAAAAATAATGAAAATCGTCCGTGCTTCAGATAAATACAGTTTCACCGTTTTTTTTTTTTTCATTTATTTATTCATACGCGCAACGAACAAATTATGTGATTTCTGTTGATCTCAATACTCATTCCTTTCCAAGAGACAGAGTTATTTGTATTCGTGATTAATTACTCTATGTTTTCTTTCTTTCCCAATCACTTACGAGTAATGGAAGAAAAAAAAAGCGTAATTCCTAATATTTTCCTTCACCAATATCATCCTTCCAATCTCCCTTTTCTTGTTTTCCTTGAAAAAAAAATGTGATATTAATTCTTCTCGTTTATTCACCTCCATATGAAAAGCAAATCTTATAAAAAGGTACAATTCCCGCTCACATCAGTACAAATTCTCTCCAATCCCTTCCTATCCATTCCTGCCTCTCGCTGCTAGAACGTGCAGTACAGTGGAGCAAAAATGGAGCAAAGCCATAAGCTGCTGCCACACCACTCGCAAACGTCCAGGTATTTCTGTCCCATCATTCCTGACTTTTAAACTCTAGGGAGAAGAAAACATCTGCGTGGCTCCCTCACCGACCGAGTAGCCATCAGTATACCCTGCCTCAACCAAGGACCTAAGACTCCCCCAGCCACTCCATCACCGCCCCCTGGGGAGTTGCTGCGGCTTAAGGCTTTGCACCTCCCCCTCTACACACACACACAGAGAGAGAGAGAGAGAGAGAGAGAGAGAGAGAGAGAGAGAGAGAGAGAGAGAGAGAGAGAGAGAGAGAGAGAGAGAGAGTCCTGCAAAGTACTCCAATAGCAACAGCATACTTCTAATTGTGGTGTATTCAGTCAACAGGCAGCTGGCAGACACGATGGCTTGTGGGAGGAAAGGTGGCAGGTCAAGTTTGCCTAGATAAGACCCAGAAAAGAAAGAAAAAGTGCATGAAATGTGGAAGAGGAGAGAAAGTCGATGGAAAAACTTGTTGGACAGAGAAGAATAAAAAGATAAGAAACAACATGATAGAAGCGCCGACACAAAGACCAGGCTTTCTGACCTACACCTGACCTGACCTGACCTGACCTGATATTACGGTTCCAAGAGGGTGTCCAAGGCAGGGGTACAACAATACCAACCTGCAGGAGAGTGTCGATGTCCTCAGTGTGGTGGTGGACTTGGTCAAATTCAGTGTGGCGCTGAAGCTCTCGTGAAATGACTGGCCAATATTCAGAAACACTTTGCTCTCTCCCCACGACTATTTTCCAAGGCCACAGAGATGATTAGCGGGGTTTTCAAGAGTGTTTCCCCACTTAATAATGTAGAAATCTTGTCACTTTGCCTCTAGAACCATGAAAACACCTTAAAAACTAATGTAAATATAAATAAAACCTTTTGAAATAGTGGAGGTGTAGCACAGAAGTGTTTGAGAATACAAGCCTCTGCTGCGCGGAATGCAGTACTTCAAATCTCGTAACCCTGCACTAGTGCCAGGTCAGGCCCGCCATGGAGATTGCACACACACACACACACACACACACACACACACACAGAGAGAGAGAGAGAGAGAGAGAGAGAGAGAGAGAGAGAGAGAGAGAGAGAGAGAGAGAGAGAGAGAGAGAGAGAGAGAGAGAGAGAGAGAGAGAGAGAGAGACTGCTAAACAATACTACATCCTGGTTCATTTTAATTTCCGTCAAAACATTTCGGTGATTCATATCGCTGTATAATATTTAGGCAGAGAGTAACGGACTGGAATACTGACTAAATGCTAATACTACACCGACAGAGCAATTACACAAACCAATGCATGCTATTAGGGATATGTGAAAGAAAATGCACTGGAAATCAAACCCACAATATGAACATAAAAAAAAAAAAAATATCAAGTAGTTATCGATGGAAACTTCAGTGGACGAGCTGCTGGTGGCGCTGGATTTCTTCTGTATATTGTTCTTAGTCCAGCGAAACCTGCTTCCACTGGCGACAAGAGCGGCATTACTAGGAACTCTGAGACGAGGGAGAGGGAAGGAGAGAAATGTTCTGCTATGTGATACCTTACTCATGCAGTGGTAATGAGCGTCACCCTTCGTTGTCTCCAGATTACAAGGGATGTGAGAAGGGAGACCAAAAATTAAATCGCCATTTAGTTTATTGGTATAAGAAACAACGAGGTCCCTAGTAGTAGTAGCAGTAGTAGGACCAGTAATGATGATAACTTTCCCTGTTATGTATGTATAGTACCTTCAATTCTTTACTAAACCCTTAGGAAAGCATTGACATTTTTCTGATTTCCTACAATAACAGGGAGGGAAACACACACGCACACACACACACACACACACACACACACACACACACACAGTTACCCAGTAGAAGGAAGTGGCATCTCCTTTGGTCCATCCTTCACGCGCAGGTGAGAGAATAACAAGGACAGGTAACAGGTGTGTGTGGCTCTGTGTGTTGTTCTGACTGGCAAGAAGAGGGGAGCAGCTGCCGGGGTGAAGGTTGAGAGGAGCGTGAAGGATGGAGGGTGTAGAGTGAGGGTGAGGGAGTGAGAGGGGGTGAGTGAGGGAAGGTTGAAAGGGGGGGGGCTACATCTTGACAGGAAAGGGAACAGACAGGTGTACCTTTGTTGTTCATTATTGCTTAATTGGGAATTGCATCTATCTATCTATCTATCTATCTATCTATCTATCTATCTCTCTTCGTGTCTGCTTCATCGGCAATGGCAATTTTCTCTTACTTTTCATGTCATTAAATTTCTTTACAGATCGTCGCGTCGCTTTGGAATGCATGGAGAGAGAGAGAGAGAGAGAGAGAGAGAGAGAGAGAGAGAGAGAGAGAGAGAGAGAGAGAGAGAGAGAGAGAGAGAGAGAAATGGGGGCATATTCTATTCTGCCGTGTATTTTATGTACCTGGAGTGAACTAAGATATTTTGTGTACCTGGAGTGAACTAAAATATTTTGTGTACTTGTATAAAGCAGCCTTTGGTTATGAAAGTTATGAAAGGGACCAGTGAAAAATAAGAAGACACACACACACACACACACACACACACACACACACACACACACACACACACACACACACACGGCGACGTCTGAAACTCACTATATAAACACATATACGGCGACGTCTGAAACTCACTATATTATAAAGAAAGATACTGCCCAGGCAAATTGTAAGGAAAAATATTAGTGTCGTTCGGAAATCCGAGTGGCTTTCTAATCTCATCCACCTCTTGGTCTTCCACCTATACCTACGTCCATCTTCATCCACACGTTTCTTTACTTTTTAATGTTATTCCCACCCACACCACTTTCATTTATTTGTTTATTACTATTTTCTGTCATCCCCCTGGCATGGATATTAGGACATTTTATTTTTTTTTAGCTCTGTTACGTTCACCGGTTAAATGGGTAAGACTGGCATCGGGGAGCCGGTGAACAATAACAATAAAAAAAAAGACACTGCAGGTTCAATTGGTGAGGATATGCAAAGGGGCACTTAAGCTATTCAATAACCCAATAACAAAACACACATGAAACTGACATACACATAAATATAACAATAAAGAACCCAACTTGACAATACCTAACAATAATACTAATCCTATATGGAGGCAATGTGGAAAAAAACGGGACGAGGGGAAGTGATACATGAGGTGTCGCAGTGGTAAAGTGCTGGGTGATGTGGATCCCACGGTATTCCAAGAGGCGTTGTGTTAACTGGTTGAGGCCTCGACTCACTTCCAAAAATCAGGGAGCTCGCTTAACACTTCCGCTTGAGTCGAATGGGGCCGCGTGACTCCTACTTCAGGACAGGAGCGGTGCTTCATGAGATGGTGACGTGGAGGGTTCATGAGACGGTGACATGGAGGGGAGGTGGAGAGGTGACGAACGAGGTAGCAAGCGGAGGAGGTGATGGTAGTGGAGTATGTTACGGGCGGGCCGTAACAGCTCTTATTTCATTAACTGTTTTCTTAGTGTTAACCCCTTGAGTACCATGACACGTTTCCATATTCATTTTGCTACTATTTGGTGATTTTATACAGTTCCAGAAACTCATGAGGGCATTAAAATAGTGAAGACTGTAGACATTTATCTTTTGGCCTTCTTATAGCCTTCCTAATGTAAATAAAATGGTTCAATCATACCCAAAACACATGGTAAAAATGCCTCTCAGTACTGAAGGGATTAATAACATAGTGCATAGATACTTATTAAATCACATATATATATATATATATATATATATATATATATATATATATATATATATATATATATATATATATATATATATATATATATATATATATATATATATATATATATATATATTCATTCCTTCATATACCCACAGCTGCTCAACCCACGTATGATTGACCGTCCAGTTACACGTCCGATCAGAGCCAGCCAATCAGCCGAAGCTCCAGATGCACGCTTACACTAAACGGACCTAAACTCTCCACTGGTGGCATGTTTATGAACTAATTAGCGCAGCACCATTCTCTACCTCCAAACTCTCGAACTAACATAACGACTGCACTATCCCCTGGTGGCGCCTTCCTGAACTACAAGCATGGGCAGCAGGTGAAGCGTTTGCTTCGAAACCATTAATGATTGTTGATGATTATAAGCTGAGTAAGTCGTGTGTATTGAAGCCTTCTGATATCCAGGGATGTAATATTACTACTGCAGCTGTGACCACTACTCTTATGCTGCTGCTACGATTACTGTTGCTTCTCTTCTTATTACAAACATCACCACTGCAACAACAACTGGTACTGTTACTACTACTACTACTACTACTACTACTACTAATAATAATAATAATAATAATAATAATAATAATAATATCACTACTACTATTACTATTATTACTATTATTACTACTACTACTACTACTACTACTACCCTTACTATTACTACTACTACTACTACTACTACTACCACCACCACCACCACCACCACCACTACTACTACTACTACTACTACTACTACTACTACTACTACCACCACCACCACCACCTACTACTACTACTACTACTACTACTACTACTACGACTACTATTACTACTAATAAACTGACAATAATAATAATAATAATAATAATAATAATAATAATAATAATAATAATAATAATAATAATAATAATAATAATAATAATAATGCAACAACACAGCCATAGGAATCAATTATACTGTGAAACAAAGACAAATCACACACATTGGCACAACAAAAGACTGTCAGACTGTCACAGGTGAAACAAAAGGAACGACATTGAGAAGAGTCGATTATAATGAGTCCACTCTCCCTCTTCTGTCTCCCTCCCCTCTCCCTTCGTCCTTCCCCGTGCTGAGTATTCCCTTTCCACATGCCATTCATTCTTACCATTAGACAATTAACCTCACAGTGTTTTCATTACTGTTTGCATCGTGACAGTCTCGCATTGAATTATTTTTTCTTTATTGTTTTGTTTGTTATTGTATGTTGAAATGTATTGTATGAAATCGAGGCTCTGGTCAGTGAATTCTCTATCTATCTATCTCTCTACCTATCTATCTATCTATTGATCTGTTTATCTATCTATGCACGTACCTCATCTGCACGAGCGTATACAAAGGGACGCAATATTCTAGTCGTGGGAATAATTTATCAGTGTGTCTTGTCCTTTTGTATCATCTGCCTTTAACTCCTCCTCCTCCTCCTCCTCCTCCTCCTCCTCCTCCTCCTCCTCCTCCTCCTCCTCCTCCTCCTCCTCCTCCTCCTCCTCCTCCTCCTCCTCCTCCTCCTCCTCCTCCTCTTCTGTCTCCTCCACTTCCTATCTCTTCTTCCGCCCTCTTCTCGCTTCGGTTCCAAGAAACTCAGTCCCAGAATGCAGTTCGGCCCGTCGTTTTGGTGAGACATCGAGCTCCAGAACGGACAGGCATCCTCCCTCCTGTCAGATTATCATACAAGTTCCCAGTGACGGCTGAGAAATAAGGCGTGATGGCAGGCAAGAAATGAAGGGATATTTTTCTCTCTCTCTCTCTCTCTCTCTCTCTCTCTCTCTCTCTCTCTAAGTATTATGCACCAATATAACTTCACGTCTAGTTTTCTTTCGTTTTTTTTCTTTATCTTTTTACGTGTTTCCTTGTTATTCATGTCTTTTTGTTTTTTTGCTTCATAATTCTCTTTTTTTTCATTTTTCTATTGTTTTTAGCGTTGTTGTAGTAGTAGTAGTAGTAGTAGTAGTAGTAGTAGTAGTAGTAGTAGTAGTAGTAGTAGTAGTAGTAGTAGTAGTAGCAGTAGAAGTAGTAACAGTAATAATAGTAGTAGTAGTAGTTGTTGTTATTGTTGTTTTTGCTGTTGTTATTGTTGTTGTTATTGTTAATGTTGTTGTTATTATTGATGTTCTTGTTTTCGTTTGTGTCCTTAGTCTCCTTCTACTTCTTTATCTACTTCTTCCGTCTCTTCCTTCTCATCGCCTTCACTGTGTTCTATCTCTGTTTAATTTCCTTAAAAGGCACAGGTGGGTGGCGCGGCCGCTCCTCCTGCTGCTCTGTCTCGGGAGGATCAGTTTCTTTGTTTTGGGAGATGAATCATGAAGAGTTATACCGAGAGAGAGAGAGAGAGAGAGAGAGAGAGAGAGAGAGAGAGAGAGAGAAGAGAGACCGAGAGAGAGAGAGAGAGAGAGAGAGAGAGAGAGAGAGAGAGAGAGAGAGAGAGAGAGAGAGAGAGAGAGAGAGAGAGAGAGAGAGAGAGTGTTTAATAACGATTTTGTTTTCATTTCGACTTCCGGTGCGGGTGTCATAAGAGAAAGTGGCGTCCTCTCTAAAGAAAAAGGGGTGATTTCGAAAATATTAACCCCTTCAGTATTGGGACGCATTTTTTTCTTACCATGGACGATTTCAGTTAGATTAGGAAGGTCTATTGAGGTCAGAAGATTAATGGCCAGAGTCTTCACTATTTCAATCCCCACATAGTTTCTGACGCTGCATAAACTTACCAAATAGTAGCCACAATGAATATGGAAAAGTATCACGGTACTGAAGAGGTTAAGGCTTGTTTTTCATTTGTTTACGAATTAAGTGTTGCTCGTAGGCATGTCTACACTCCAACCTTCACTGACATTGCTGTAGAGAATGTATACGATAATTAAAGGAAGCACACCCCTAAAACATGAACCACGTCTGCTGCACTGGGAAAATTAATCCATGTGAAGCGCTCCATCATTGTCCTGTACACCGAACTCATGAAGCACCGTGTATTAGAGAGTAATGTATAAGTTATCGCAATCACTACGTACACACAAGCGCCGCGTATTGAAGAACAGTGTATAAATGATCGTGCTTAACCTCTTCAACACTGGGACACATTTTTACCTCGAGATTTGTGTACGATTAGATAATTTTATTGACATTAGGAAGGATTTATGGAGGTTAGAAGATTAATGGCCACAGTCTTCACTATTTTAATCCTCCATATAAGTTCAGAAGGTTTATAAAATCATCAGATAGTAAGCAGAATGAATATGGAAACACCTCATGGTACTCAAATGATAAAAAGTACAACCAAATAATACAAACAACTCCCTGCTGCTTGTCACTAATTCATTTACCACTTTATTATCTCAATCCATAAGAAGAGAGGAATGTTGGAGAATGCAGGTGGTGAGGGTGGCAGCGGGGATGATATCACAGCTCTATTGGTACAGGCCGGGAGGGAACAGCAATAGCAGGACCATGAGGGTGGCAGATTGCAAGCGGTCAGTCTGTCTCAAGGCCGCAATGGAGCAATACAAGGCCGGTGATTGCTGGTCATTCCCACACTCCAACTAGACAGTCACCAATCACAAATCTTCCTCCAAAGCATCCCTCAGTGAAACAGTAGCTCTTTCCAGATGCACCAAACAGTGGCCAGAGCGAACAAGAAGGATTCAAGACATATATCCCTTAATTTTGACTAACTCTAGGACCTATAAGGGGACTGGTAACTAAGTGGGCCGGTATTTTATTTTTTTTTTTTCGTTTATGTTGCCCTTGGTCAGCTTTCCCCTCTTACATGAAGAAATTACCCATTGCTGCAGGTGACCGCCAGGCCAGGTAAGCCACACCGTGATGCCCGAGGGAGAGACTCTTATCCGACCTGCAGATGATAACTCTCCTATCTCCCGCTACAGTAACTAGCCAGAGCGGGCAAAGCAGACACTATTAACGAGGCAATACATAGAAAACGGAACTATTTAAGTGCATGTAGGGTATAAGTCTCTCTCTCTCTCTCTCTCTCTCTCTCTCTCTCTCTCTCTCTCTCTCTCTTCATAAGCCTTACGATATGAGAGAGAGAGAGAGAGAGAGAGAGAGAGAGAGAGAGAGAGAGAGAGAGAGAGAGAGAGAGAGAATATAAGTGAGTACGGGAGGGTCAGCCAGCGAGCGTTGCCAGGGGTCACTAGCTTCGATAGAAATTCAATCTTTATGGCGGTAGAAGTTTAGCACACGCCGAAGGAAATATGTCCAAGCTATTATGGCCTCGAGATACAAAGGAAGGAGAAACTTCTTCAGTAGAGCGTCTGGTGGAAGAGATGACCATTTCTGCCGTACAAGGAAAGGAGGGAGGGACCGCGACGTGGAGGAAGGAATGGTCAGGGAAGAGAACGAGGAAGAGGAGGAGGAGGAGGAGGAAAGGAGAGACGGGATGAAAAAACAGTAACGGAGAGGAAAAAAAAATAGGGACAGTCATAAATGTTACAGTTTGGGAAAGAAATGGAACGATGAAAATGGTGATTAAGGAAGCGAGAGCGAGAGAGAGAGAGAGAGAGAGAGAGAGAGAGAGAGAGAGAGAGAGAGAGAGAGAGAGCTCGTAGACTAATCCTATCAAATCAAGTCAACGGTTTGTGTACACTGCTGGGAATCTTAATGGGAGAAACTCACGGAATTCTGAGGCACATCCTTGGCTACTCAGGTGAGGTAAGAGACATACACGGTTGCCAAGGTGACCAGCGACGTACAGGAAGCGAGCACCAGGCAGAGAGATAGATGGATGGGTGGATGTCTGTCTGTGCTATGATGATCGTTTTATTTCTGTCAGTTTGGAAGGAAGGAGTGACAGAGTAAAGGTTATTGCATACACGACACTAAAATGACGAGAGAAATTGACGTATTCAGGAAGGAAAAATAGAAAAAAAATATGAAAATTGTGTTTTATTGGTGTGGTGATTGTATCTTTACTGGAAGCATCTCGCTCTCGCTCTCTCTCTCTCTCTCTCTCTCTCTCTCTCTCTCTCTCTCTCTCTCTCTCTCTCTCTCTCTAGTCGTGATAACCTTTCTAACTCCCTTCTCTCTTATACCTGTATTCAAAACGTCTTCCCCTCCCACTACGACAATTTTCCAAGGCCACAGAGACAACTAGCCGAGTTTTCAAGACAGATTCTCATTTTAATAAACTAGAAATCTTGCTAATCCATCACCAGAACCATCAAAATACTCTTAAAAGCACGAGTATCTTCATCTGGAGCCCTTGGAAAGCAGTGATGGTGAGAGAGTAATGCGTTTGAGAACATGCGCTTTATAGATACCTAGAAGTACTTAACGCATTACTTATAGCGCTATTTAAACACACTAAACCTTTAAAAACACGAGTATCTTCACCTGGAGCCCTTGGAAAGCAGTGATGGTGACAGAGTAATGCGTTTCAGAATATGCGCCTTATAGATACCTAGGAGGACTTGACGCATTACGTATAGCGTTATTTAAACACACTAAACCTACACGTATCCAAAAGGCGTTCTAATCACCGTAGCTAATCACACACAGTTACGCGCTCTATTAACAGTGGTAATTATAGTTAAGACGAGTCAGGACGGCGTGCGAGGCGGCGCTAAGTGCATGGAAGGAGGCGCCTGAAATCCCCCACTTCGATACCTACGACTTCGATGAGTTTGGCCGGAGTTCATAAATCGTCTTAGCTCGGAGTTGCCTCGTTACGGTGCGAAGCGAGGAAGGAAGGAACGAGGGGAGAAGGGTATAGGAAGACAGGAATGTTAGGAAGAAAGTTAGGAGGAGGAGGAGGAGGAGGAGGAGGAGGAGGAGGAGGAGGAGGAGGAGGAGGAGGAGCAGGAGCAGGAGCAAGAGCAAGAGCAAGAGCAAGAGCAGGAAGAAGAGGAAGAGGGGGAGAAGAAGAAGGAGGAGTAGGAACAGAAGGAGAAGGATCAGGAGAAGAAGCAGAAAAAGAACAGCAACAAGAACAAGACGAATAGGAACAAGAAAAGAAAGGTGTAAATAAGGATGCAGAAGATAAGGAAACACAGAAGGAGGAATAAAATGCAACAATGAAGAGGAGCAGAAAGCAAAAGGAAAAGGAAAGGGAGAGAAACAGGAGGACAAGGAGGAGGAAGGGAAGAAGGTTGGCTAATCAAATTTCTTTAGCCACCAATACACAAAAACTTTACGCTAACACACATAAACACAATTTCGGAAAAGGAATGAATAAACTCTACAATTTAGGCGTAATATTAACATGCATATACGGTGGTTGGCACAATAATCTTCGGTATTTCAATGCATTTTTCCTCCGGCAGGCTGTAATAACATTCTTGGTTCATTCTTACGTGTTTTCATAGCAAGAATGTAGCACATCGGAATATTTACGTTATTATAGTCTTTTAACATTTTTTTTTTCCACGTATTTCTATTTTTATACTCTTATTTCCATTCACGTTACTTTTGCTTCCTCCACATTCTCCTCCTCCACCTCTTCCTTCTCCCCCTATTCTTCCTCCATTTCCTTTATTCTCATAACTTCACAAACACGTGATTATATTAAGGATAACTTTTTATCCCATCCTTTTGTTTTTGTTGCATTAAATTATTGCTTGTTTTTATCATGTTTTTCGTCCTCCTCCTCCTCTTCCTCCTCCTCCTCCTCTTTCTCATTTTATTATATTTTTTTGCATTCCTTTTTCTTCTTCCTTCTCCTCCTTTTCTTTTTATTTCTTTCCTCCTTTTGTTTCCTTAATTTTGGCATCATTATCTACAGCCAATTCTTCTCACTTTCTTCTTCTACATCTTTCTTTACTTGTCTTCTTTTCTTTCTCTAAATTGTCTCTTCTATTTCTTCTGCCAATTAATTATCATTTTCTTTATTTTGTCCTTTCTTTTTGTAACCGCCACTTCCCACCAATCCACTTATTCATTTTCTTCTGTCTTCCTTCTCTTCTTCCTCCTCCTCCTCCTCCTCTTCTTCTTCTTACTCTTCAGTCACCACTAAAGCTCTAAAAAATGTAATCCACTGCCTTCTGCCATTCTTCTTCTTCTTCTCCTCCTCCTCCTCCTCCTCCTCCTCCTCCTCCTCCTCCTCCTCCTCCTCCTCCTCCTCCTCCTCCTCTTCATCATCATCATCATCATCTTCTTACTCTTCCTTTTTCCAATCCTCCTCCTCCTCCTCTCCTCCTCCTCCTCCTCCTCCTCTTCCTCCTCCTCCTCCTCCTCCTCCTCCTCCTCCTCCTCCTCCTCCTCTTCATCTTCATAATTTTCCGCTTTCATGTCTTTTTTTCTCTCCACTGTTTTCTTTCTTCTGACAATATGCTTTCACAAAAATCAATACTTTTCATTTTTGCTTTCCTCAGCTGAGCTCCTCCGCTGATTAAACCTTTTGCAGTCAGCTGTCTGTTATGTTAAAGCTGTTTGTTGCCTTTTCTCCTCTCCTTTGTTGTTTTGTTGCTCGTGGTGGTGGTGGTGGTGGTGAGTGTCTGGTATATTTTCATTTTGTCTGTCTGTCTACCTGTCTGTCCTTCTGTTTCTCCACATCCTCTTCCTAGCTCTCACTTTTGTCTCCTCTCTTTTCCTTCTCCTCCACATCTCCACATCCTATTCCCAGCTTCCATTTTTCTCCTCTCTTTTTCTCCCTCTCCACATCTCCACATTCTCTTCCTAGCTCTCACTTTTCCCTCCTCTTTTTTCCTCCCCCTCTACATCTCCACTTTCTCTTCCCAGCTCCCACTTTTCTTTTCTACAAACAGTAAAGATCAGCGAAGTAGTTTGGCAGACTAAGGCAATTAATTTTAGTTCTTTTCTTTAACGCTGACTATTCATTATTCGTTGCTCCTCTTTTTTTTTCTTTGTCTTCCCTGTGCCTCTTTCACTGTCTTGACTGCCCCTCCTCCTCCTCCTCCTCCTCCTCCTCCTCCTCCTCCTCCTTCACTTTTCTTCATCTGTCACTTGTTTTCCTTTTCCTCTTCTTTTTTTTATCTTTTATTCTTCGATTTCTTCTTATTATTACTATTTTTTTTCTTCCTCCTCCTTCTTCTTCTTCTTCTTCTTCTTCTTCTTCTTCTTCATAATCATCATCATCTTCCTCTTGTTTTTCTTCTTTCTCCTCCAATTGTTATTTTCTTTTTCTTTCTTCTTCTTCTTCTTCTTCTTCTTCTTCTTCTTCTTCTTCATAATCATCATCATCATCTTCCTCTTGTTCTTTTTCCTCCTTCTATTCTTCTTCTTCTTCTTCTTCTTCTTCTTCTTCTTCTTCTTCTTCTTCTTCTCTTTCTTCTTCCTCTTCTTCATCTCCTTCCTCTTCCTCCTCCTACTACTTTTTTTTTTTTTTTTTTTTTTGCCACTTCGTTCCTCTCTTTTTCCTTCCTCCGTGATGCCGCTAAGTGTCAATCAGGGAAACACGTTACTCGCACGGGGCAGTAATTGGCAGGTGATGAGTCTGTCGAGATTAGCTTACAAAAGACATTTTGGGACGAGAGGCGCAATATAAGTGATCATTAACTTAGTTTCTCCTGGTTAGAGAAGCGGCGTTTTAATTAATTTTCTATTTTTTACCGTTTTCTTTTTTTATTTGCGATTTTTTTTTCAAGACTCGTAGTTAATTAAAGCACTCTTCATGTTTGTCGCAT
This sequence comes from Portunus trituberculatus, assembly GCF_017591435.1. Lineage (NCBI taxonomy): Eukaryota > Metazoa > Arthropoda > Malacostraca > Decapoda > Portunidae > Portunus > Portunus trituberculatus. The sequence continues at coordinate 13,887,653 of NC_059304.1, forward strand.
CGTGTTTTGTTCATATACCTGCGTACTTAGAGAAGCAGATTTTTTTTTTTTTTTTCTATTATTTACCTTTTTTTCTTTTTCTATTTGCGATATATTTTTTTCAGACTCGTAGTTCATTAAAGCACTGTTCATGTTTATTTCTTCATATTTTGTTCATATACCTGTTTATTTAGAGAAGCAGGTCTTTGTTTATTATCTATTATTTACTATCTTCTGTTTCTATTCTCGATATTTTTTTCTTCAGACTCATAATATATTAAAGCATTGTTCATGTTTGTCTCATCGTGTTTTGTTCGTATACCTGTGTACTGTATTTTTCCTCCCCATGTATTTTTTTCTTTTTTTTTCGTTTTTATTCCCCAAGGCTTCATGTCCACTTATTGTTGTTAATTAGGTGTATCTCTTCACTATGGGATACTAGAAAGGTAAATGAATATGGAAGCCATTATTTTTATTCCGCTTATCCTGCCCATGCTGTTTCAAATCTACAGGTCTAACCCTTTCAGTACCGTGACACGTTCTCATATTCATTCTGCTTATCATTTGGTGATTTTATACAGCTTCGGAAACTTATATGGGGATTAAAATAGTGAGGACTGTGGCTATTAATCTTTTGACCTCCATAGACCGTTCCTAATGCAAAAAAAAAAAAAAAATCGTCTAATCATACCCCAAAACTCATGGTAAAAACGTGTCTCAGTATAGAAGAGGTTAAATTTTCTTTTACAAACGTTTTATACTAAGATGTTTGACTTCTTTGGTCCTCCTCTATTATATAAAAAGATAACGATAATGATATATAACTAAACAAAATTGTAAAAAAAAAATAACGATAATGATATAAAACTTAACGAAATTGTAAAGAAAAAAAAGAAAAACATGAATTCTTGAGTCCACATATCGTGTTTACCTGTCCATTTTTTTTTTCTGTTCACATGTTTAACGATGATCTCTAAACTTTCATTTCCTGACGCTTAATAATTCCGTCCCTTTCATTATGTAGAATAGAAAACAGACATCCTTGGCTAAAGATAACCAATTCCACTCTTTTCTTTACCAATATTTAACCTTTCTTTCTTTCCTAGGACTTTATTCCAGTTACTTCATTATTTCATCTTCTTTTCCCTATGTAAATACACAAGACGTCTTTGCCCCTAGGTATATCCATAATTCACCAACGTTTCCAGATACAGAGACTGCAATTACAACCCTCCGTTAAGCCCAGCACGGTCATTACACA
>NC_059304.1:13891392-13916392 GCF_017591435.1 Portunus trituberculatus
TTGAGACCATAAAAGAGCGAACAAACACGTCACAGTTGAAGGAGTGCTGGATTTATTGAGGGAAGGAAATGAGAGAAAGGAAAGGCAAGGCAGGAGAAGAGAAGAGAAGAGACTCGTGAAGACAGGACGAGACCGGACGGGACGGGACGGGAACGGGAGGGGACGGGAAGGGGTGGACAAAGAAATAGGACGAGTGGAGAAGGAAAAAGCCGTAATGGGGAGTAGTTTCCTGGGTCAAAGAAAGTTTTTGTTGTTGATGTTCAGAGGAAATTTGTAATTATACCCTATCTTCCACCACTCCTCCGCCTCTCTCTCTCTCTCTCTCTCTCTCTCTCTCTCTCTGTCTAACACCGATCTATATTTCATTTACGGCGCGAGAACCGACATTCCTCGCAACCTTGTCTAAAAATTTGTTACAACGCGAACTGGTGGATCTGATAAAGGGGATGTGAGGGGAGAGAGAGAGAGAGAGAGAGAGAGAGAGAGAGAGAGAGAGAGAGAGAGAGAGAGAGAGAGAGAGAGAGAGAGAGAGAGAGAGAGAGAGAGAGAGAGAGAGAATAAAAATAAACTTAAAGTCCATCCACTCCTCCTCCTCCTCCTCCTCCTCTATATCTTCCTCCTCCTCCTCATCTTCTCTACTCTCCCCTCTCCCTCTCAACCTTCTGGCGGTGAGTGAACGTGAGAGAAACAAAAGAAAAACTTGAAGAAAACTTAGTCTGAGTTTTTGTTCGTGACCTTGACTTGCTTTTCACCTTTAATCAGAGAGAGAGAGAGAGAGAGAGAGAGAGAGAGAGAGAGAGAGAGAGAGAGAGAGAGAGAGAGAGAGAGAGAGAGATATTAGTCATTGTTATAAAGGTTTGGTTATGTGTTAAAGATGTATGTTTGTATGTGTGTGTATGTATGTATGTATGTATGTATGTCTATTTTCCATGTATGTGGGTACATAGAATATAGATTGATAAATGAATAGATAGATAGACAGAAACGTGTTTAGCTTCAGTAATTAATTTTGTTCCTAAGGTAAATGCGTGACTTGAAATCCCCGTATCACTCGTATCAATTAAAAGGGTATCCGAATATGCAAATATATACCCAACATTATAGTCCGTATGAATTCAAATACTAATATCTCCTTCATTAATTAATTTCCCCCACCAATTCCAAAACGAAAATTGAATTGTATATATCTTTTTATCAGTATTTATTTTATGGGCAATGATCGAAATGTAAAAAAAAAATGAAAAGAAAAGAAAATTAAACGGAAAAATAACAAAAAACCAAAGGGAGATAAATGGTGATGGACGCAGATTGCAACACAGGGTAAGGTGATACATTTGGAGTGACGGGGAATGTGAATATTGTAATGGTATTGTTCAGGGGGAAGCCAACCAGAGAACAGTTAACGGGGTGTGACTGAGTTACGGCGCCGCTACTACAAATGAAACACGTGACACCACAACTTACCTATGAGAGATGCGGTGGTGGTGGTGGTGTTGCTGGTGATAGTGGTGGTGGTATTTATCTGCCTTATTTTCTCACACCAACAAGTGAAATAAAGCCAAATTAACCCCTTCAGTACCATGACGCGTTTCCATATTCATTCTGCTTACTATTTGGTGATTTTTTACAGCTTCAAAAATTTATGAGGGGGATTAAAATAGTGACGACTGTGGCTATTAATCTTCTGACCTATACAGACCCTTCATAATGTCAGTTAAATGATCAAATCTCACACAAATATCCAGGTAAAAATGTGTTTCCAGTACTGAAAGGGTTAAGACAACGATGGCATTACAACAAGAACCAATGTTAGGAAAGGAACAGCTATACGAATAAAGAAAGTGAAATGCCATAAAACTAAAGAAAGAGGAAAGCAAAGCCAAAAAAGAAAGAAGAAGAAGCAAATCCGAATATCATACGACAGAAGAAATACAAGAAAAAAAAAAAAAAGAAACTGACAGAACAAGAAAAAAAAAAAAGGAGCACGAGATGAAATGAATAAACGAGGGAAACAGAGCTAAAAAGAAGGATAAAAGGAGAAACAGTTCGCAAATCTGGATAATATAATACATAATAATAATAATAATACATAATATAAAAGAAAAAAAAAATGGGTGAACAAGAAAAAAAAGATTACGACATGAAATTATTGAGCGAGGGAAGTAGAGGTAAAAAGAAGGATAAAAGGAGAAACAGAAGAAAATCCGGATATAAGACGAAAAAATACAAGAAAAAAACTAAAAAAGAAAAAAAGAGAAAAAAGAGCACTAGAGTTTACCAAATGAAAGTGTAGTGATGGCGTGGAAGGAGAGTCATTGAAGTGAAGAGAGAGAGAGAGAGAGAGAGAGAGAGAGAGAGAGAGAGAGAGAGAGAGAGAGAGAGAGAGAGAGAGAGAGAGGTGCTGGTGGTGGTGGTGGTGGTGGTGGTGGTGATGACGGTGACGATGATAGTGGTGTTGTTAGTGATGGTGATGGTGATGGTGTTGTTAGTGGTGGTGATGATGATGATAGTGGTGTTGTTAGTGGTGGTGATGGTGGTGGTGTTGTTAGTGGTGGTGATGGTGGTGGTGTTGTTAGTGGTGGTGGTAGTGGTAATGGTGAAGGTGATGAAGATAGTGGTGTTGCTAGTGGTGGTGATGGTGGTGGTGTTGTTAGTGGTGGTGGTGGTGGTGGTGGTGGTACCGGGCAAGTTACTGTACAGGCCGTGAATTTTCATTAAAATTTATTGGAATGAATCGCGTCCGTATTTTGTAATGTGATGAGGTTATTAATGGTCCGGTGGTGTGGAAAATGTTATCACCTCCTCCCACACTCTCTCTCTCTCTCTCTCTCTCTCTCTCTCTCTCTCTCTCTCTCTCTCTTCTATTTTTCTTTCATTTTCTGGTTCATTTTTTACTTAAAGACAAATATCCTTCATGGAGTTCGAGGTGAAAGGAAATTTTGCGCAATTTTTAACCCTCCATCACCTTCGCTCTAAACTTCCTTCAACCATTACAAGCATCATTAATCATTCAGTGCCATGATTTGCACCCCCTCACTCCCCCACCTCTCTCTCTCTCTCTCTCTCTCTCTCTCTCTCTCTCTCTCTCTCTCTCTCTCTCTCTTATTTACACCATATGGGGTTTTCACGGGAATTTCTGAGCTAAAAGAGACATCCAATCTGGAAGACCCCCTTTAGGAAACCGTTACCCTGAGTAAAGAAGCCCTACCTACGCTATGCCCGTTCCCAGGATTCGAACCCATGTGCTTAGAGATCCTTCGACTCCCTAAACCGCGTGTGGCTCTAATGCATCACGGCAAACCCAATTTTATCCACTTTTTATTTATTTTTTTATTCTCTCTCTCTCTCTCTCTCTCTCTCTCTCTCTCTCTCTCTCTCTCTCTCTCGTTCCTTCTTTCGTTCTCTTTTTTTCTTTTTCTTTCTTTTCTTTCTTTTTTCATTCTCTCTCTCTCTCTCTCTCTCTCTCTCTCTCTCTCTCTCTCTCTCTCTCTCTCTCTCAGTAGCGTAATACATTAGTTAGTTCCTGCCTAGTGCATAATGTTCCTTAATGTCTCTAATTTTTCATCTTTCTTTTTATTTGCTCTGCTCTCGTTCCCTCCTTACATCTTTTATTAATGTCTAATGTTCCCTAATGACTTCTTTTTCATCAGTGGTCTTGCATACTTCCCTTTTCGCTCTTTCCTTTCCGTACATCTTTTCTTAATGTCTAATGTTTGTTTGTTAATATAGAAAATGCAGTGTGTAATAGCCTCTTGAGTACCATGACGTGTTTCCTATTCATTCTGCTTACTATTTGGTGATTTTGTACAGCTTCAGAAACTTATGCGAGGATTAAAAATAGTGAAGACTGTGGCCATTAATCTTGTGACCTCTATACATCCTTTCTAATGCAAATAAAATCGTTTAATCACACACAAAACTCATGATACAGATGCGTCTCAGTACTGAAGGAGAGGAAGGAGACAGTACAGTCTAATTTCTTATCTATGTTCTTATTAATCTCTTCGTACTACTCATCTCTCCACAGATGTCGAAATCTTGCCGTCAAAAGCAGCGCTTTTGACTCATACGTCCCCTGCTCATCCCTGACAAAATAAGGTCTCGCTTTTCATTTGCCGCGCTTCATTTCAAGGATATTCCTTCCTTCAGTAAGACGGCCCATTCATCAGCGGCGCGGCTTCCTTCCACACTCTGCCGATGGAGAGTAAGTGGGAACTGCTCGCAAGGAAACGAAGAGGGAGTGGAGGTTTCTTGCCACACACCACACACACACACACACACACACACACACACACACACACACACACACACACACACACACTTGATTACTTTTTGTCCTGAGATTTGTCTCTCCCCTCAAGGCACTTCTGTCATCAATTTTTTTTTCTGCTCAATTTTCTCTCCACATCCCCTCATCCCCACTTTCCCCTCCTTTCCCCTCTTTCCCGTCCCATGCTTCCTTTGTTATTTCCTGATTTCTTGTCTCACATTACTATCTTTCTCCAGTAATGACTCACTCGCCCTACACGGATGGATGACATATTTATTTCCCTTTACTCCTGCGCTCTATATGGCGGGTGTCGTTCGCCGAGCTCTCGTCCATATCATATTTCCATTTTCTCTACTCCCGAAGGCCGCGGGTCGTGACGGGAGGCGTTGCGGAGTTTGGCAAAGTTTGTGGGTTTTGACGGTGAGTTTACTTGTAATATACATGAATGTCGATAAATAGTCTAAGAAGTTTCGTGAGCACGTTTTTTTTTTGTCTGTGTGATATTTTTCTTATTTTTCTCATTCCCTTTTCGTTTCTTTCGTTCTTTTTCCTTCCTCTACCTTGAGTGAACTTTGCTTGCCTTTCCTTTCACAGCTTCCAATATATTTCCGTCATCATTTTTTTTTGTTTCTGTGTATATTTTTCTTATTTTTCTCATTCCATTTTCGTTTCTTTCGTTCTTTTCCTTCCCCTACAGAGAGTGACCTTAAATTTTAGCTCTCCTCTTCTTTCACAGCTTCCCAAAATTTCCTTGAGCAACTTCTTATTCAGTCTCTGTGTGGTATTTTTTCTGATTTTTCTCATTCCCTTCGTTCTTTTTCCTTCCCCTACAGTGAGTGACCTTTCCTCGCCTCTCCCTTCATAGCTTCCCTTCTGCTGCTTTTCACCATTCTCTGTCGCTGTGAGCCTCTCCTCCTCCTTACACCTCAATCTGACTTATACCTCACTCGCAGATGGTTCTATTACTCTTCATCTGTAAGTGATGTAAGTGATGAATCTCTTCCCTTCCTCGTCTTCCTCCTCCGCATCATCCTCTTTCTCTTCCTTCTCTTCTTCCTTCTCCTTCTTATCATGCTTTTATTTATTTTTTTTTTTTGTCTTCAAATTTTTTCTTGTCGATTTTCTGTCTGTCTGTCTCTCTCTCTCTCTCTCTCTCTCTCTCTCTCTCTCTCTCTCTCTCTCTCTCTCTCTCTCTCTCTCTCTCTCTCTCTCTCTCTCTCTCTAACCAGTTTTCTTGGCCCTACTTTACTTCAACTCGTTTATTTTCTTTCCTCGTAACCGTCCTGCTATTTCAGAATCTTCCACCACCACCACCACCACCACCTCCTCTTCCTCTTCCTTCTCCTTCTACTCTTCCTTCAGATGTAACGCGTCCCTCCCTCCCGTGCGTATATATACACCAGCCTACCCATCTTTTTTCACTATAGAAGTCCCTCCCTTGGGTTCACTCCACCAGACACCTTCCTTCCTACAAATATCCAATCTTTCCTCCAAAGGGATCCCGACCCCCTCTCACTCTCACACGCCGCCAACCTAGAAATCCATCCATCTTTTTTCAGAATAAACATCTTTTTAATACGGATATTCTTTTTTTTATTATTATTATTTTGTTGGTTATATTGGTGTGAAATTCATGGTGGGTTTCTTGTGGTGTGGTGATTTTATTTATTTATATTTTTATTCTTGTTCTTATTTTTCTGTTTTGATTTTTTTTTTGTACAGATTTAAAATTTATGGAGGTTTCTTGTGGTGTGATTGTTTTTTTTTTCTATTCTTATTTTTTTGCGGTTTGTTTCTCATTTTTTTTTCTTATTCTTATTCTTCTGTGTCACTTTTTTGTATAGATGTTAAATTTATGGAGGTTTCTTGTGGTGTTGATTCATTTATTTTCTAGTCTTATTTATTGATTTCTTTTTTGAGGTGTGTCTATCAATTTTTTTTTCTATTCTTGTTGCTATTCTTTTTTTTTTTTTTTTTGTATAGATGTAAAATTCATTGAGGTGGTGTGATTGATTTATTTTCTAGTCTTATTCTTTTTGTGGTGTAGACTTATTAACCTCTTCGGTACTGGGACTCATTTCTACCTTGAATTTTGGGTGTGATTAGACGCTTCTATTGACATTAGGCAGAGTCAATCGGTGGTCAGAAGATTAATGGCCAGAGTCTTCACTATTTCAACCACCCACAAGTTTCTGAAGACGTATAAAATCACCAAATAGTAACCAGAATGAATATGAAAACGCGTCATGGTGCTGAGGGGATTAAAGCACCACAAGGATGAGAGAAACAGGCAAGGTTCAACAGCATCAATACAGTGCTATGGTGTCCACTATGTTCCGCCTCTCACTGCCACGTGTCATAACTTGTTTGTTTGCCTCTCCCTTTATTTCAGTGGCTCCATGTTTTCCGATTGTGTGTGTGTGTGTGTGTGTGTGTGTGTGTGTGTGTGTGTGTGTGTGTGTGTGTGTGTGTGTGTGTTGCTTGTTCTCCTTTTTATTTTATTTACTCAGTTGTTTATTTGTCGAGAGAACGTGTTTATTTTCCACTTTGTTGTTATTTATCTTCTGTTTTACTTTGCTATTTTTTTCCCCCTCTTGTTTATTCATATTTCTCGTCTTTCATCTATTTCATTTTCTATTTTCCCTCTGCCGCCATCTTTATCTGAACCATCCCTTGTATTTCTTATTTATTTATTTATTTATTTATTTATTTATTTATCAGTTTATTCCCCTGGCTCATGTTTATATTTCTTTACTCGCTGCTTGTTTTCTTCCATTTTGTTGCGCTTTGATGTTCATTTCCCTAACTTTATTTTGTTATTTTCTCTCTTTTTTTCGCATTTCACTACTAATCATTTATCCTCACCATTCCCCTCACGACTAACACTGATGTAAGTATTCAGAAACGCTTTGATCTCTCACCACGACAATTTTGAAAGGCCACAGAGATGATTGGCCGAGTATACAAGAGTGTTTGTCCAATTATCAATGTAAAAGTCTTGTCAATCTGCCTCTAGAACCGTAAAAAATCTTAAAAAATGCTTTCTCTCTCTCGCTATGATTATTTTTAAAACTCACAGAGATGAGTGTTTCTCAAGCTGATAATATAGAAATCTTGTCAATCAGCCTCTAGAACTGTAAAAAAAACATCTTAAAAACGCTTTACCTTCTCATTACGACTATTTTCCAAGCCCACAGTGAATATTAGCAGGGTTTTCATGAGTGTTTCTCCAGATGATAATAAAGAAATCCTGTTTGTCTCTCACCACGACTATTTTCCTAAGCCAGAGAGAGATGACTGGCGAGGTTATCAAGAGTGTTTCTCCAGTTGATAATGTAGAAATCTTGTCAATCTACCTCTAGAACCATCAAAACACCTATAAACACTCGTGTAAATATATATAAACCCTTTTGAAATAATGGAGGTGAAGCACAGAAGCGTTTGAAAATACGAACCTTATATACCCCAAACATCACCCATTGCTAGCCACCACCCATCACTCCCTGCCATTCATTAACGAAGCCGCGATTCCTGAATTATTGGCAACGGGACCGTGAGTAATAATGATGATGATGGTAATGATAGTAATGATATGAATTTTGTTATTACTCTGATGCCCTAATAGTCATAAAACTTACCTTAATCACTGAGAGAGAGAGAGAGAGAGAGAGAGAGAGAGAGAGAGAGAGAGAGAGAGAGAGAGAGAGAGAGAGAGGAATGCACTGCCCTTCCCTTGGAAAGAGACCGTCAATAAGGCAGTCTGGGGACCGAGATAAGAGAACCATTGTAGTAAACGAGATGAGGTCATTATAAAGAAAATTGCGTACAATACCACTTATGGGCTGACTTAGAGAGAGAGAGAGAGAGAGAGAGAGAGAGAGAGAGAGAGAGAGAGAGAGAGAGAGAGAGAGAGAGAGAGAGAGAGAGAGAGAATGCCCTTAAAGTTTTACTGGGTGGTTAAAGCGCCATCTGTGAGCCATCAGGGAAGTATCAACATAGAAAACGGGATGAGACTATTGAAAGGAGAACTAAACAAAATATTTCTAACGGTGAGAGAGAGAGAGAGAGAGAGAGAGAGAGAGAGAGAGAGAGAGAGAGAGAGAGAGAGAGAGAGAGAGAGGGGGAGGCTCTACTGGTAAAGCTGGTTAGTGAAGGGGAAAGGCGAAGTATCTATAACAATACTGTGAAAAGGAGAGCACTGATTCCTCCTTGTGCAATAACTGGAAGGGGCGGAACCTTTTGATAAACCTTGGCAGATATTTACACCCAAAATAAGCGAAAAAAAGGAAGCAGGGACGATAACAGACCAGAAATACGGTAAGAGAGAGAGAGAGAGAGAGAGAGAGAGAGAGAGAGAGAGAGAGAGAGAGAGAGAGAGAGAGAGAGAGAGAGAGAATATAGTCTTTTTACTTATATTGAGTGCTAAAAGTATGTGAATGGTATGAGAGAGAGAGAGAGAGAGAGAGAGAGAGAGAGAGAGAGAGAGAGAGAGAGAGAGAGAGAGAGAGAGAGAACATAGTCTTTATACTTATATTGCGTGCTAAGAGTGAGTGAATGGACGCCATCTGGGGAGGCAAACAACGATAAAGAAAACGGAATGACGTCATTAAAACCTGCAGTACCTTTTATGGGTAAACTTTAACAACTTTAGGAGTGTACAAATAACCGACAGAGAGAGAGAGAGAGAGAGAGAGAGAGAGAGAGAGAGAGAGAGAGAGAGAGAGAGAGAGAGAGAGAGAGAGAGAGAGAGAGAGAGAGAGAGAGAGAGAGAGACTAATGAAACACAGAGACAAAAATGTTTCTTCTAATGATGCAGAATAAGCCACAAATTAAAGCATTCATCTCGATCTTCTTCGGACAGTCTTCATCAAGTCACGCAGACCGACGCCTGAGATGAAAGGCGGCAAAATACAGAAGGAAGTCATGGAGTAATGAATCAAAGGAAGCAGGAAATAAGAGGCATTTTATAAGGACATATATCAAGGGAGGCAGGAAATAAGAAGAGTGTTACAAGATTTATGAAAAGATCGGGAATTATTTTAGTAGCGCAAAAAATATTGAGTAAAAATTATGAAGGAGCGTTTGAATGGCAGTAATGATTATAGTAAGTATAAAAAAAAATTATTGAGATATATCAGACCCAAAAAGAGAAAGAAGCAGAGAAGAGAGAAAAAAAAAACGAGATAACGAATTAATATCTACTAAAGAAGGAGGCCATTATTACCATACCAAAAAAAAAAATAATAAAAACGAAACAAATATTAGAAAAAAAAATAATAAAAACAAATAAGTACAGTAAGAGAGAAAACAGAAAAAAAGATGGGGAATTTTGTAGTTGTGTTTATTAAAGGAGGCGAAAAAATATAAGGTAAAAAAAATATGAAAGAACGTTCGAAATGATGCTATAAAGTAAAGCTATGAATGGCTGTCGTGTTTATAGTAAAAAAAAACGAAAAAGAAAGAAAATAAAGAAATATAATAGCGAATAAAAGAGAAAGAAGCAGAGAAGAGGAAAAAGAAGAAAGAGATAACAAAGTATATTTCTGGATACGGCCGCCATTATTACCATACCGAGATAAAAAAGAAAAAAGATAAGAAAAAATATAAGAAAATAAAAAGAAATTAAGAAAAGTAAGAAAGAAAATGGGAAAAAATTGGGAGTAAGAAAGAAAACGTAAAAAAGAAGTGGAATTATTTTGTTGGGTTTATTAAAAGAGGCGGAAAAATATAAGGTAAAGAATGATAAAGGAACTTTTGAAAGGATGCCATACTGTAAAGCTCGGAATGGCAGTGGTAATTAGAGTAAAAAATAAAGATAGAAATTAATTAAGGAATATATCAACAAAGAAAGAAAAGAGAAAGAAGCAGAGAAGAGAAAACAGAAAAAAGAAAAAAAAAGATAAATTAAAGATCGAGAGACGACCACCAAGATTAAAAAAATTAAACAAACACAATAAGAAAAATATAACAAAAAATAGAAACAAATACGAAAAAGAAAGCAAGAAAAAACACAAATAAAAAAATGTAACAAAAACAAACAAGAAGATAAGAAAAAAAAAAAACAAGTTGCAAATAAATATATGACAAGACTTGAAAATAATGCGGGACGGGATGGCAGTCATGAATATCTGAAATCCCATGAGGTTACACGGCCAGAAAGTATTACGCGCATAAGTTTAAGCAGCTTTCCTTAACTTGGTCGTACTTGCTCCCTCGTTGCGCTGCTCAGATATATTTTTAAGTGCGTCACTGCTAAGAGGTTTGTGGCGAGAGCTGCGCAGAGACCCACGGCGGCAGTCAAACAGTCAGACCAGCCCACTCACTTGCCTTAAACCCCTTCATTACAGGGACACATTTTGACATTTGTGTACGATTAGACCATTTTATTGACATTAATAAGTGTCTATGAAGGTAAGAAGATTAATAGCCACAGTTTTCACTATTTTAATCCCCTACATGAGTTTCTGAAGCTGTATAAAGTCACCAAATAGTAAGCAGAATGAATATGGAAACGCGTCATGGTACTGAAGGGCTAATAGTGTATATACGTAACGTAAACTTTTCCGAGTTGGCTTCTTATACTCTTTATAATGTCGACTTTCTTCGGTTGTTGGGGGAGGAACGGAAGAGTGAAATACATACTAAGAGTTATTGATATTTGTTGTATATTTTTTTCTTCAATCCAATCAGTTTTATAAAGCACGAAAAATGATTTTTATTTCTTGTTTTTCCTTCAAACGTGGGTTAGGTTAAGTAAGGTTTATTTTAGTGTTGTTTGTCTAATTCTGTTCATTTTTTCATAAGTTTTCATGTTTTGTTTCAGTGTTTCGTTTTGTTTTGTTTTGTTTCGAGGTTAGGTTAAGTTCATTTCAGTATTATTGTTATTGTTTTTCCTTCAAATTTCTCCTTTATTCTTCTTAAGGAGATAAATTTGTCAGTTATACCCCTAACATTATGGTATTCCTTTTAATTACTCTTCACTTACTATTTATTCCATATACGCCAAACCTAACAGCAATTTCTATTCATCATTTTCCTACTAATGTTTCCACTTTTATTTACAGAACGAGACAAATAAACCACTGATTTTGCTTTCCACATTTAACTAATAAAAAAAACGCGAGTATAATATTTTATTGACTAGTTTTGCTTACTATGAACAATCTCCAGTGCTTCATTTATACCAAAGGGCAAAAATAAGCAGTTTAAAAGTATTGTTTCTATTCCCTCCAAGTTGCGCTTTAACAAGTGTAATCTCTGCAATCCGAAAAAAAAAAAAGAGAGAGGGGTAGGCCCTGAAAATCTGGCAACAAGAGGGACTCAGTGGGCTAATCTCAAGTATAAGGGAGGCGAGGGCAGGCAGGCTTAGGAACACTGAGGTAAAAGATTACTGTGAAGGGGAAAAGAGAAGGGGAGAATATTGTATAAAGGCAGTAAGAGAAATTACCACGGAAAGATCGAAAGATATACATATAGAAAGGTATAACGACGTATGCATTGATAGATAGATATAGATAGATAGATAGATAGATATAGATAGACAGAAAGATAAACGGACAGAGATATATAGATAGATAGAGAAAGATAGGAAGAGCGATAGATAGATAGATAGATGATGAGAGAAGAAAATTGAGAGAGAGAGAGAGAGAGAGAGAGAGAGAGAGAGAGAGAGAGAGAGAGAGAGAGAGAGAGAGAGAGAGAGAGAGAGAGAGAGAGAGAGAGAGAGAGAGAGAGAGAGAGAGAGAGAAGACAGATGCGAAAGAAAAAACACAAAGAAAAAACTAAAAAAAAAAGTCAGTTAAACTGAAAAAGAGAAAAGAAAAAATATAGAGTGCAAAGACAAAGGAAAAAAAAAAATACATCAAAGAAAAAAAAAGTGGAAAAGACCTTGGAAGAAAATAAAAGAAAATAAAAAGCAATTGCAAAACGAGAGAGAGAGAGAGAGAGAGAGAGAGAGAGAGAGAGAGAGAGAGAGAGAGAGAGAGAGAGAGAGAGAGAGAGAAAGAAAGAAAGAAAGAAAAAAGAAAGAAAGAAAGAAAGAAAGAAAGAAAGAAAGAAAGAAAGAAAGAAAGAGAGAGAGAGAGATTAAAGAGAAACACACATTCACTTACTCAAATAAGACCGAGACACGTACAACCACACGTAAAATTGTCGCGTTTACAGGAGAGGAAGAGATGAAGTGGACAGAAGCGGGTAGGGGGAAGGATACCCAGCCACAATAGTCCACACCATTGATATGTGGGTCAATGGACGGCCAGCCAGGGTCATCCGTCTTCGTCAAAAAAGGATGACTAAAGCGGGATGCATAAAGAGCGATATGTTGCTTCAATAACTGACCCCCCCAAAAAAATGGTTGATGTTGGCGAGGGAAAAAAAAATATGTGTGTGTGTGTGTGTGTGTGTGTGTGTGTGTGTGTGTGTGTGTGTGTGTGTGTGTGTGTGTGTGTGTGTGTGTGTGTGTGTCTGTGTGTGTGTGTGTGTTTTCTTTTCAATCTCTGCTTCTATTCTTATCCTCTTTTTTTGTTATTGTTTTTAGCTTTTTCTTTTTCTTCGTCCATGTGTTGCTTTTATGCCTCTTTCCTTTTCTCTTTCTTCACTGAATTATTTTTTTTCGTTTATTCTTATTTCACTTTCCCTTCATTTTCTTTTTTTTTCCTCTATATCCTGTACTCTGCCCCCTCTTCTCTCTCTCTCTCTCTCTCTCTCTCTCTCTCTCTCTCTCTCTCTCTCTCTCTCTCTCCCTCTCTCTCATCGTTTGCACATACATAAAACACATTTCTTCCCTCCTATGACTCCTCTCTCTCCCACTTTCTATCGTTATCTTGTGCTTTCTCACTTTATCACCTCCTTTTCTCTCTCTAGTTTATCCTCCCTTCCATTGCTGCACCGTGACCTCACCTATTACCATTACAATCCCCAAATAAACACCCGTGGCCGTGAGATAAATAAAAGACTAACTAACGATCTAATTGGGTAATGGGAACCTAGTGCAAACCTTCCATTAAATGCCAGGAAAGAAGAAGAGTAAAACGCATTTCACACTTTGCCTTCCTTGAGCACTGAGAGAGGAGGAGAATTAAGGACTCAAGTGTCGAAAGGAGAGCAATGCAAGTGAAAAGGAAGAATTAATTAAATAATAAAGTGTGTGTGTGTGTGTGTGTGTGTGTGTGTGTGTGTGTGTGTGTGTGTGTGTGTGTGTGTGTGTGTGTGTGTGTGTGTGGGTGTGCACGCGAGGCTTAATATGAGAGGCTGTATTCAGGTTTTCGTGTTATGAGAGCGTTAGAGTGCCTGAGAAGGAATGCGAGAGTACGGAACGGTATGAAAGGGGTTTGTATAAAGGTAAGACTATCTAAATGCTCTAATGGGGAAATTCCGGGAGGAGTAAAGTTTGCTGAGAATATGAGGTTGAAGGTGGTGGTGGTGGTGGTGATGGTGGTGGTGGAAGAGGAGGAGGAGGAGGAGGAGGAGGAGGAGGAGGAGGAGGAGGAGGAGGAGGAGGAGGAGGAGGAGGAGGAGGAAGAGGAGGAGGAGGAGGAGGTGGAGGAGGAGGAGGAGGAGGAGGAGGAGGAGGAGGAGGAGGAGGAGGAGGAGGAGGAGGGAAAACGAGAAGGAGAAGGAGAAGGAGGAGGAGAAGGAGAAGGAGAAGGAGAAGGAGAAGGAAAAAGAAAGGAGAAGAAAAGAAGAAGGGGAAAAGAAGAAAGAGAAGGAAAAGAAGAAGGAAAAAGAAAAAAAAGAAAGAACAAACTAAAGCAAAAAAAAAAAAAATACCATAGAGGTAAGTAGGAAAGAAGACACACACACACAGAAGAGAAGGAAGCAATATAACACACGTGAAAGATAAAAACAAGATTAAAAAACACGTAATGACACAAGTAAGATGATAACACGAGCGATAAAAAGCAACGCCTCGACACTTGGAAGATAATGGTGATGTCAATGAGAGGAGAAGCAGAGAAGAGCATGAAAAAAGAGAAAAAAAAAAAAAGAGTCGGGGCGTCACGTAATGAGGGCATGAGAGCTCGGCAGCGCATCGCCACGCCTCACACACTCACACACTCACACACACACTCACACGCCTCTCATCTGCATAATAAAAGCTAACACCACTCCGGGTTTTGGTTTTACCGCCACAGGAAAAACGAGAAAATCAGAAACATTTGAATGCAACCACGAAATAAAAGTGGAAATACACACGAGTGAGTGTTTTTTTTGCATTGTTTAACCTTTCATATACACATTATAAGAAACAAAGTAAAAATTAACAGTAACATGTAAGATTAATATATATATATATATATATATATATATATATATATATATATATATATATATATATATATATATATATATAACAATATGGAAGATAAAAGAAAAAAAATATATATACAAAAAAAAGATCATGGAAATATATGGCATTTACTTTATCTATACAAGAAATAATAAAACTAACTTCACAAAGAAAATACAATTACAGAGAGAGAGAGAGAGAGAGAGAGAGAGAGAGAGAGAGAGAGAGAGAGAGAGAGAGAGAGAGAGAGAGAGAGAGAGAGAGAGAGAGAGAGAACGTAATCGAGATATTAAGCAAAGTAAAAAATAAATAAATGAATAAACAAAGTGAAAAAAAAAATTGATGAATAAATAGAGATCAAAAGTGCTAAAAAAAAAAAAAGTTATAGAGAGAGAGAACCACTTTAAATTCAATTAAGCTTTCAAAAAATCCTTTAACACACGAACCCCCCTTAAAAAAAAAGAAAAAATAGAGTAAAAAAATAAAAGAAAAATGTATGTATGTATGTATTCTTATTGACGACGAAAGAAAACTAAAAAAAAAAAGACTAAACAAGAAAAAGGAGAAAAAAAAAAAAAAAGAAAAATTAGAGTAAAAAAAAAAAAAGTAAAAAGAAAAAAAAGAAAAATTAGAGTAAAAAGAAAAAAAAAAAAAAATGGATGTTTGTATATATTCTTAATGATGACGAAAGAAAAACTAAAAAATCGTAAAAAAAGAAGAAAATAAGAGGGGCCAAAAAAATTGAAAAAGATGAGTAAAAAGAAAAAAAAAAGAATACTGGATGTTTGTATTATCTTCTTAATGACGACGAAAAAAAAACTAAAAAGAAGACTAAAAACGAAGAAAAAAGGAATTCATGTATACTGTAAAAAAAAAAAAAAAAAAAAAAAAAAAGAGATGCACGTAACTTTGTAGCCATGATGAAAGCAGCGTCCCCACTCTATACTTTGCAAACTCCCAACCAAACCAGGATGGCTGCATAGGTAGGTACACAGTATTCCCCGTCTTTTTCACCCCTTCAATACTGGGACACATTTATACCATGATATTAGTGTACGATTAGACCACTTTATTGACATTACGAAGGGTCTATGAAGGTCAGAAGATTAACTAAGCCCTTTTCCATATTCATTCTGCTTACTGTTTGCTAATTTTGTACAGCTTCAGAAAGTCATGTGGGGATTAAATTAGTGAAGACTCTGGCCATTAATCCTTCGACGTCCATAGACCTCTCCTAATGCAAATAAAATCGTCTAATCATACCCAAAACTCAAGGTAGAAATGCGCCTCCAGTACTGAATGGGTTAAACGGTCACAGTCCTCACTATTTTAACCCCTCACAAAAGTTTCTGAAGCTGTATAAAATCACCAAATAGTAAGCAGAATGGATGTGGAAACACGTCGTGGTTCTGGAAAGGTTAAGGTCTCTACGTGGTTTTTACACTATGGAAGTTTTGCTGTAATGTTGCATCACTGTTCGCTAGGAGTGATTTTTGGTGCACGGGAGCATTTACTATTCCAAAGTATGTGTCTAGGTACGAAGAGGACGAGGAGGAGGAGGAGGAGGAGGCAGAGGAGGAGAAAAAGAAGACCATAAAAGAAAGAAAAGAATAAGAAAAATGAGAAGGATATGGAGAAGATAAAGATTATAAAAAGGACGTGAATGAGAAAATGAATAAACATGAATACTGGTGGAGAGAATAGCTGATAAAAAGGAAGAAGAGGATTAAAGAGAAAAGAAAGACGGAAGGAAGAAGGGAAAAAGGATGAGACACCAAAGGACGAGAATAGATAATGAAATACAAAAGAGACGAGAAAAGAGTGAGGTGGAGAAATAAATAGATGGAGAATAAGGAAAACGAAAGAGGGGAGGAAGGAAAAGAGAAAAGCTGAATGAAAGAAGTGAGAGGGAAAAAAGAAAAAGAAAGACAAGAACAAGAAAGCCAGCGAAAATAACGAAAATGGAACGAAACACAACAAAAACGACCAGACATTTTGACCTTCACGAATCTGTTTACGAAGAAAGCGAAAAGCGGCAAAAATAGACGAGAAAGAAAAGGAAAAAGGAAAAGAGACAATAGAAGGGAAGCTAAAACAAAAGGAGAACACATGTATGGCAGGTAAAAGAAGGAAAGAAAGAGAAAAAAAAAGAATGAGGGATAGTAAGATACACAGAGGGAAGGAAGGAGGGAGGAAAAAGAGAGAGAGAAAGAGAGAGAGAATGGGGAGGAGTTTGAAGGCATGGAGGCATCAGTGGGCAGTCAAGTGGAAGGTTCAGCCACGAGGAAAACGGGAGGTGGTTCACATTTTCTTCCGAAGACAAGTTTTTATCAGATTTTCCGAACAAGTTTTGGGACCATGATTACTATGAAGACACGGGGGAGGCGAATGGGAGGAGAGGGGGGGCGAAAAATATGAGGAAAGAGGCGGGGGGGACTTATGATGTGAGAGGAAAAGGAAGGAAAAGGAAGGAACAGAATGAATGAGGGAAGGAAGGAGGAAGAGGAAGGAAAGAAAGAAAGGAAACGAATGGATGAGGGAAGGAAAGAGAGGGGGCGGAAAATATGAGGAAAGGGGTAGGGGGACTTATGATGTGAGAGGAAAGGAAGGAAAGGAAGGAACAGAATGGATAAGGGAAGGAAAGAATAAGAGGAAATAACAGTGATAAAGGAAACGTCTGAATGTTTTGCGGAAGAGGAGAGAAAGTGTGACCGTAGAATGAGAAGAGGAAGAGTAAATAGAGGAGGCACAAAATAAAAGAAAAAAAGAAAGGAGAAATTTAACGAAGGAAAAACACGCACTGCCAGATGAAAGGGAAAATATCACATGTGTTACTAATATAACAAAGGGGACATGAGCAAAGTTCTTAGGATCAGCAGAGGGGACAGAGCTAGAAATAATGGGTTTACACTAGAGAAATTCAAGTTTAGGAGAGAAATGTGGATAAATTGGTTCTGTAACGGAATGGTTGATGAATAGAACGGACTCAGTAATCATGTTGTTAGTGCTGAGTCAATGGGGAACTTTAAAAGAAGATTAGATCAATTTATGGATGTGGACAAATGGAACTACGTAGCTTTGCTCATTCAGGGACTGCCACGTGTAGGCCTGGCAGATTCATGCAGCTTTCCCAATCTTTTCTTATGTTTTTTGCAGCTTTCCCAATCTTTTCTTATGTTTTTGCAGCTTTCTCAATCTTTTCTTAGGTTTTTGCGGCTTTCCCAATCTTTTCTTATGTTTTTTGCAGCTTTCCCAATCTTTTCTTAGGTTTTTGCAGCTTTCCCAATCTTTTCTTATGTTCTTGCAGCTTTCCCAATCTTTTCTTATGTTTTTTGCAGCTTTCCCAATCTTTTCTTACGTTTTTTGCAGCTTTCCCAATCTTTTCTTATGTTTTTTGCAGCTTTCCTAATCTTTTCTTATGTTCTTTTAGCTTTCCCAATCTTTTCTTATGTTCTTTTAGCTTTCCCAATTCTTTTTGTTCTTATCTTCTACAACACGAACAACGACTCAGGTGCCAAAATGTGGTGAATAAGAATCAAAACTGAGGGAAAACAGAAGCAATAAACAATAAAGGCAAATCGCAATGTGGTGAAAAGGAGAGATATAAAAAGATAACCTTCTGGAAAATGTTTTTCGTAACCACTGAAACCAATAACTCTCCTCCTCCTGCTCCTCCTCCTCCTCCTCCTCCTCCTCCTCGTCCTCTTCCTCTTCTTCCTCCTCCTCCTCCTCCTCTTCCTCCTTTACCTTCTCCTTCCTCCTTCCTCTTACCTTTTTTTCCTCTTCTTTTCTCTGAATTTGCTGGCCCGTCTTCTCCTTCTCCTCCTCCTCTTCTTCCTCCTCATTCTTCTCTTCCTCTTTCCCCTCCTATCTTTTTTACTCCTCTCCTTTCCTGTGAATTTGCCAGTCCTCCTCCTCCTACTCCTTTTCCTCCGCTTTTTCCTTCTTCTCTTCTTCCTCCTCCTCCGCCTCTTCCCTCCTTTTTCTTCCTAGTATATTTGCAACTGTCCGCTCCCTTCCTCTTCTTTCTCTTCGTCGTCGTGGTCGTTCTTTTCCCACTTCTCCTTCTCCTCATTATCCCTTCCTTCCTCTTCCTCCCCCCTCCCTCTTCTCTCCCAGCGCTAGGTCGTAAAGGAAATATAGGTGGAGAGGAGGAGGGAGAAGATGGAGAGAACTGGAGGAGGAGAAGAGGTGATAAGGGGGGGAGATATGGAAAGAAATGAAGGGAACAAACAATGGAGGAAGATAGAAAAAAAAGGGAGAAAATTTTTTTGAGAGACAATATAGAGATGGCGGAGGAGGAGGAGGAGGAGGAGGAGGAGGAGGAGGAGGAGGAGGAGGAGGAGGAGGAGGAGGAGGAGGAGGAGGAGGAGGAGGAAGGGTATAGATCAGAAGAGCAAAAGTAAGAGGTAGGATACTAAATAGAAAAGAGAAAATACAAAAAAAGTGAGGAGAGAAGAGGAAGGAAAGAAGAAGAAGGGAAGAAAAGGAAAGGAAAGAAGAAAGAATCGATAAAATAAGAACCAGAGAAGTGTGAATGATGGGAAAGAGGAAAAATGGAGGAGGAGGAGGAGGAGGAGGAGGAGGAGGAGGAGGAGGAGGAGGAGGAGGAGGAGGAGGAGGAGGAGGAGATAGATGTACAGGTCCCATTTCCTTTCATATAGGCCTCCTTATAGGCAGTAGCCCATCTGGTTATTTGTCGACATATGAACTTCTCTCCCTTCTTGATCCTCCTCTTCCTTCTCTTCCTTCTCCTTCTCCTTCTCCTCTCCTCCTCCTCCTCTTCTCTCTCGTCCTCTTCCTTTTCTTTTTATCACACTTACTCAGCCTGTTCTCAATCGCTCCATTATGCCTTCTCTCTCTCTCTCTCTCTCTCTCTCTCTCTCTCTCTCTCTCTCTCTCTCTCTCTCTCTCTCTCTCTCACTAAGCATCCGCCCTGGCTTGGATATCGGCCAAGTAAGGGCATAACTTAACCCAGCTGACACACACACTGCCTGCCCCCCCCCACACTGACTGACCCACCAACTACCTGGCTGACTCACTGACTTACTGACTCACTGACTGACTGGTTGAAAGAGGAGCTGTATTATTGTCCTGGCTGGCTGATTGACTAATTGACTGACTGACTGATTGATTGACTAACTGACTGATTAACTGACTGATTGATTGACTGATTGGCTAACTGACTGACTGATTGACTGACTGACTGATTGGCTAACTGATTGATTAACTGACTGACTGACTGATTAAAAAAAGAGCTGAATTAACTAACTACCTGACTGAATGACTGAATGACTAAATGACTGACTGATTACCTGAGTTCCTGTCTCAATCGCTAACTTAAACTGTGGCAGATGAATCAGTTGTTTGCTGACTTAATGACTGTTTAAATGAGGAATGGGCTGAGTTACTGATTGACTGGCTGACTAATTGGATACTTTGATAGCTGAGTGGAAGGCTGGTAGGCAGGTTGGCTGACTAATGGTCGTGCTTCTGAATGCTATTACGAGTTAATTGACTGACTGATCTATACAACCTGCTGCTTCCCCATCCCTCTCTCTCTCTCTCTCTCTCTCTCTCTCTCTCTCTCTCTCTCTCTCTCTCTCTCTCTCTCTCTCTCCAGAGTTATTTAATTATCCATCCATTCATTAACTTAATTTAATAAGGTACCCAATCAACTAATTGTTCTACCTGTCTGTACTCTTCGTCTCTCTACAGTCAACCAGTCTAAATGTATCTACCTGTTATTTTTTCTATATCCTTCTATCTCTCTGTTTTTTTGGTACATTATTCTGTTTATCTACTTATGTACCTGTGAATCTATCTATCTATCTATCTATCTATCTACCTGTTTATCTATTTACCTATTTATCTGTCTGTCTGTTTATATACTTTATCTATCCAATGTATCTGTCTGTGTGTCTGTCTCTATGTGTGTCTGTGTGTCTGTCTGTCTCTCAAAAGGAACTACCCTAACTACCTAAGTATATCTCCACTTTTCTATCCGTATCTTATCATTTTTTGCATACCACACTAGCAAACTTGTAGGAATGTAAAGAAAAGAAAGAAAACACGTATAAAAGTAAATTATTGACAGAGCACACACACACACACACACACACACACACACACACACACACACACACACACTCTCTCTCTCTCTCTCTCTCTCTCTCTCTCTCTCTCTCTCTCTCTCGTACACACTCCAAGATAAATAATTTAACAAGCTACGTGGGTCTGCATGCAATGTTCATCTGCCTGTCTATTTGCTTGTATGTACGTCTCTCTCTCTCTCTGCAATACAAACTCTCTCTCTCTCTCTCTCTCTCTCTCTCTCTCTCTCTCTCTCTCTCTCTCTCTCTCTCTCTCTCTCTCTTAGTGTCCTCTGAGAGTTCCTTTCATTTGTGTTCAACTTGATGGAGGTAAAGGAAGAGGACATACAGTCAAAGGAGGAGGAGGAGGAGGAGGAGGAGGAGGAGGAGGAGGAGTGGTTAGGTAGTAGTAAGATAGAGGAGTGAATGTCTGAGGTAGAAAGAAAGGGAGTAAAGGAAGGAGGGAAGGAAAGAAGGAAGGGGAGGAAAGAGACCATGAGGGAGAGAGAGAGAGAGAGAGAGAGAGAGAGAGAGAGAGAGAGAGAGAGAGAGAGAGAGAGAGAGAGAGAGAGAGAGAGAGAGAGAGAGAGAGAGTGTTGTTTGTATTGCAGTCTTTGTTTATTGTAAGTCCTGCCGGATATTGTGTGTTTGTTTTGTGTTGTCTTGCTAGTTTTGCCCACTGATTGTTGTTGTTGTTGTTGTTGTTGTTGTTGTTGTTGTTGTAGTGGTGGTGGTGGTGGTGGTGGTGGTGGTGGTGGTGGTGGTGGTGGTGGTGCTGTTGTTGGTTGTTATGGTGGTATTGTTGTTGGTTATTGTTGTTGTTATTATTGTTTTTGTTGTTGTTATTGTTGTTGTTATGGTGGTGGTGGTGGTGATGGTGGTGGTGGTGGTGGTGGTGGTGGTGGTGGTGGTGGTGGTGGTGGTGGTGGTGGTGGTGGTGGTGGTGGTGGAAGCTGTGGTTTTTATTCTGCAGAAACGGAGAGTAAAAGTAACAAACCTCACGGTAAGCTTACCTATCTAATCTAAAGGAGGCCACGTAGCATAGACAGTAAAGGCCATCGCTTCTCCCACACCGTAAGACTTAAGAGACTCGAGAACATGAACGAAGAGTAAAAGTAACAAATATCACGGCAAGCTTAAGGCAGATGGTCGAACATCAACTTTTTCATACTGCGCTTTTAACTATCCAATCTAAAGGAGGCGACGGAGGATAAAAAGTAAATCGCTTCACCCACATCATCGTGGAAGAAATGAGACTTTGCTACTCACTGGTCGAACCGTCTCAAGATGCTGGAAATGCCAATAACTGAAAGATTACCAAGACTCAAGTGGATGTCGAGTCTCTAAAATTCAATATAGTCCGTAAGATAATAACTATGAGTGAAGGAGTACAGTAGGTTGTGAAATGAAGTTTAGGTAAGAAGTATCAGTTAGATTATTAAGGGACTCCATGTTCAATATCAAAGAAAGACGAGTATGTACGTAGATATTCAAAGGGGCACATTTTTTTTCTAGTCAGTGAGTGGAAAATAGTTTGATGAAATATTGAAGAAGAAAATAAAATAACATGGTATCGTTCACTGTATAAGATTGGTGGCCTTGATCGTATTATATTTGCGTACTGTAGCTAATCTTATACGCCTCCTCCTCCTCCTCCTCCTCCTCCTCCTCCTCCTCCTCCTCCTCCTCCTCCTCTTATCTTTGTACGTAAGCCTCTAACTAACCCTTTATCCCTACTTGGAAGTACAGCATCGGCTAATAATATACTCGTACTTGAGAGAGAGAGAGAGAGAGAGAGAGAGAGAGAGAGAGAGAGAGAGAGAGAGAGAGAGAGAGAGAGAGAGAGAGAGAGAGAGAGTACAAATCATCGGTATATATCAATAAGACATATTCACTGTTCACTAATCATATAGTCACATATCTGTAGGAGTTTTTCAGAGAGAACACCTGAGCTAGATTGTACAAATTAGTCATCTTTTTTATTGCCATTCTTTATCAACCCTTCCTCATCTAACTTAACCCCTTGAGTACCGTGACGCGTTTCTACATTAATTTTGCTAACTATATGATGACTTTATACGGCTTCAGAAACTTCTTGGGGGAATGAAATAGTGAAGACTGTGGCCGTTAATCTTCTGACCCCCATAGACCTTTCCTAATGTCAATAAAATGTTCTAATCGTACACAAACTCAAAGTAAAAAAATGTGTCCATGTATTCAAGGGGTTAACCGTAAAAGAAATGCATGAAATCTTAACAAGCAACTAAGAAAGAGTATGGAAAACAATAGATTTTGCAATTTCTACCTATTACAGTGTTTGGAAAAGGTAATAAAATGAAGAAACATGTGCTAGAGTGGTGACTGATTACCGAAAGATGTGTTAAGTAGTAATAGTAAAAGAATTGAAATTATTAGATCTTAACC
The DNA here is from genome assembly GCF_017591435.1 of Portunus trituberculatus. Taxonomy (NCBI): domain Eukaryota; kingdom Metazoa; phylum Arthropoda; class Malacostraca; order Decapoda; family Portunidae; genus Portunus; species Portunus trituberculatus. The sequence continues at coordinate 13,914,467 of NC_059304.1, forward strand.
CCTTCAGTACCATGACGCGTTTCCATTTCCATTCTGCTTAGTATTTGGTGATTTTATATAGCTTCAGAATCTCGTGTGGGGGGATTAAAATAGTGAAGATTGTGGTCATAAATCTTCTGTCCTCCATAGACCCTTCCTAATAAAGTGGTCTAATAGTACACAAATCTCAAGGTAAAAATATGTGCCAGTATTGAATGGGTTAAATTCCTGGCAGCTGCTTATATCTGGTAAAATTAACAAGTGGCGTTCAAAAATGTTGTAATTCAGAGGAGCTGTTAGAATAGAATATAAATAAATGAGAAGGAGAATACAACAAGAATAAACATAAATGCAAAGCGAGGTGTGTGAATGCCTGGAGTGTTTGCTTCCTGTTTTATTTATTTATCTATTTATTTTCTTTTTATATCCTGGTGTATAACTGTAATTTCCTTTGTTTTCTCACCTGTCTATGCTGCTGTCATTGCACTCACCTCGCATGCATGAGAAGAGACCCAGAAAATATTATCATCATCCTCATCTTTCTTATCTTCTTCCTCTTTCTCTTCCTCCTCCTCATCATCATCATCGTCAGCGTTTATATCCTCAGTAATTAGCGATTATCTACCACCACCTGCGTGTCCTCTTACCATAACAGCACCCGGCACTCCCTCCTCCTCCTCCTACTTCTCTTCCCCCAATAGGCAAAGTACCACGCTTTCCAAACACCAGGAGCGAAAGTACTTAACCAGCCTGCGTGAACGTTTTCGCCAATATTCAGAAACGCCACGACAGTTTCCGATGTTTACAGAGACAACTAGGCAGGTTTTCAGGACAGTTTCTCCTTATAATAATCTAGAAATTTCGCTAGTCTATCACCAGAAATCTTTAAAATATCACTAAAAACATGAACATTTTCAACTAAAGCCATTGGGAGGTAGTTTAGACCCTTCAGTACAGGGACACATTTTTTACCTTGAGATTTGTGTAAGCTTGCACCATTTTATTGACATTAGGAGGGATGTATGGAGGTGACAAGATTAATGGTCACAGTCTTCACTATATTAATCCCCCATATAAGTTTCTGAAGCTGTATAAAATCATCAAATAGTAACCAGAAGGAATATGGAAACGCGTCATGGTACACAAGGGGTTAAGAATACTGGCCTTTGTGTTAGCGCCGTTTACGCACCAGTACAACAGCCGTCGAGCCATAATCACTCCATAATTAAGTGGTAATTACTGTTCTGTCCCGTTGTAGAAACCAGGAAACTTACTCCTCCAAAACTGAAATGTTGGAGGGACGTATTGCCTGTGCTGTTTCTATTCTGGTACAGGTTGCTCAAACAAACAACACAAACCTCCACTGCAAACCTTTCGTACATAGTTTGGGCGATATATTAATGTTGGCTGGCAGATTCGTGAACGCAGTATTCCGCAGTCATTAACAATGGTTTAACACAGAACCAGCAGGATTGCGTTGGCGAGGGCTCGTAATGCCATGTCTGAACAATGCAAGTGTTTGAGGAATCGAACACCGGTATTGCCTACACTCCAAGACTTAATATTCCACATAACCATGACAACGCACTCTCAAAATCCTCTCCATTACATCCTAAGGGGATATGTTCCCAGTTTAGAAGCGCTGGCCGCCGTAACCACTGCTGATGAGAGAAACATAAAGTGACATGTGTAGTGTTGCCAGTTTAGGAGCGTTAGCAGCCTTGACCGAAGTTATTGAGGGAAGACTAGAGAGACATAGTGGCGCGGAATATAATACAAGTGGGTGGGAAAATTAAATGAACCTTTTCTAACAACGCATTCCCATTCAGGCAGGTATTCCTTAGAGAAACATTAACACAATCCCAAACACACAAACACACACACACACACACACACACACACACACACACACACACACACACACAGATACACAAACAAATGAAAGAC
>NC_059304.1:13918892-13936392 GCF_017591435.1 Portunus trituberculatus
ATACATTGACCCAAATTATGAACAAAATTACTTCAAGAGGTATACAGAACAAACCATTATCTCAAAACTAGCATACCGTGAACACAAGAAACAAAAATATGTACCAATACTTTTATAACGTTACAAACCCGTTACAAACTCACTGCCAAGGATTACGAATAACAAAACTTTTCCCAGAACTGAGCAAGATTGAATTTCGAAATGAATTGGACATCTGGCCAGGACATTTTACATCCGTCACTGGGTCTGGGTACCTTCTTGGAAATCCGTTTTTATCTCAGGAATGGTTGACTTGCTGGATCATTAAAACTTTGGGTCTATCAGTGCAGCGAGGCAGCTGTCAAGAAAACAACCCGGGGAGCCTTTTTCCAGCAAGATTCCGCGCTTTCATTAGCAGAGAGAACAACATTAATTAAGTGCACATAATATACTTATCAGAATCTCTCTCTCTCTCTCTCTCTCTCTCTCTCTCTCTCTCTCTCTCTCTCTCATAAGTTCCTCATCGCCGCGTTTGTCAATAGACAGAGACTGAAATTAAACTTGTTGGCTTGACAGTACCAAGAAGTTTTTTGTTTTACTACTCGTTTGTTCCAGAGTGTGTTTCCGCTCCAGAAATACCCAAAGACCCTGTGGAGGAGAGAGAGAGAGAGAGAGAGAGAGAGAGAGAGAGAGAGAGAGAGAGAGAGAGAGAGAGAGGTGACATTTGACCTTCACTCCTCACTTCTTCCTTTCTCCCTCTCTCCTCTCCCGGGTCCTCATAGACAGACAGCCGGCCACTTAATTGCTCCTTAAAACCCTCTTCAGCGGTCGTTAGCAGCATCGACACACAGCAGCTGGGGACGAACAAGCACGAGTCTTCCATCATTACCTTCGCCTCCTCGTTACCCAAAATATTGCTTTATATACGAGTTTTTCATTTTTTCGTCTCTCTCTCTCTCTCTCTCTCTTTGATGTTATTTTTTCTCTCACTTTTTGTAGGATTTTCAAGGCAGATTACAATAACACTCCGCCCTAGCAAGGAGTCGCCGATCAGACCCCATCCCTTCCTTCCTTCCTTCCTTTCATTCGCCAAGTTGACATCCACAAACTATGCAACAAAGGCTAAGGTTTCTGTATTGTTGTTGCCGTCATATCCCCGCAAGGTCTGAAGGCACATCCATGCATAAGTCAACAGTTCCCAAGCCGGCTTAGAACGAGGCCCACCTGACCTTTCCCGCTGCTCCCACGCCCCTAATCTCCGCTGGTCACCAAGTTGCGAGGTTGGAGGTTGGCAAGGCACGATGAGCTGTCCTGGAATATGTTTGATGTTTATCCCCCGCAGTAAAGTCTCGTATTATGATTATTTCCCCCTATGTAAATACAGGGGCGTTGCTTTTCATTGTCTGCACATCAAAGCGAGCATGAAAGACTGAGTAACAGGAAAAGATTAATTTTAAAGAGTAATTCTCTATCCATTGTTTCTCTCGACAAAAGATATGCTCACAGATTCTTCTTTTTTTTCACGGGATAAAAAAAAAATGTGTTTGAGGTCATTGTGTGTGTGTGTGTGTGTGTGTGTGTGTGTGTGTGTGTGTGTGCACGTCCATGTTAATAATGCCCTGCTTAATATTCCCATTGCGTCTTTTTTTGTAGCATCATTTAGTAGGCAGGTCGCGTGGAGCCTCCCTGTTGGTGTGTTAGGCCTACCGCGTCAATCGTAATTTTCATGTAAATTTTACGGCATACAATTTTCCAGAGTAGCGTTCCTGCCTGAATTGTGAGTTTATTGGTCCAGGTACGGAAAGTATGGGCGGGTACAGTGACATTTACTTTCTAGCAGTGTCCCTTTGCCTGTAGATTTGTATGGGTGGGTACAGTGAGCTTTACTTTCGAGCGGTGTCCCTTTACCTGTCCGGAACTTATGAGGCTAACATTACTAACGTCTAAAGTTGTCTAAAGTACATCAATATAAAAATAGATAGATAAATAAAAATAATAAATAAAACAGTATATTCTTCAATTTTACGAAACTTTTCAGAAAATTGAGCTCCAGCGAGGTGTTGATGTTTGTCGGGATAGAACATTAATGGTCTTGGCTGCTGCTGGAGGGTGTCGTTTTTAGAGAGTTTTGCCATAATGAAAACTGACCGTGCAATTAACTATAAAGCGACACTGTTACCCTCTGACCCTGTGACCACGTGCACATATTTAATCCCTGACCCTTGAAACTAGAAGCCATTTTGATCCCGAATTTTTTTTTTTCTGACTGTGCCATTAACTATGAAGCGAGACTGTTACCCTCTGACCCTGTGACCACGTGACTAGAAGGGCGTAACCTGCACATATTTAATGCCTGACCCTTGAAACTACAAGCCATTTTGATACCGAATTATTTTTATAGGTAAACAGGGTACATCCATATTCTATTCATTTATTTTGAAGTTTACATTATAAAATCAAGTACATTTCAACTGTGTAATGATATTTTTGTCAATATGTTCTGCCTCAAACATATCTCGCATTAACGTACTTAGTAAAATTGATTCCTATCTAACTTCAGCAAATAGACCAAGGGAGGAAAGCATGTGTGTGTGTGTGTGTGTGTGTGTGTGTGTGTGTGTGTGTGTGTGTGTGTGTGTGTGTGTGTGTGTGTGTGTGTGTGTGTGTGTGTGTTTGTCTGTGTGTGTATCCATTCAATATGATAAATGAATGAAGACAAAGTGACGGATATCCAGACACACACACATACAGAGAGAGAGAGAGAGAGAGAGAGAGAGAGAGAGAGAGAGAGAGAGAGAGAGAGAGAGAGAGAGAGAGAGAGAGAGAAAGGACAACTGAACAAATGAACTGAACCAATGCATACAGATGTTGAATACCATTGCACACAAAAGCCAGACTAACAACACACTAACAAGTAACAAGGCAGACATGGTATAAATAAAAAAAAAAAAAAAAAAAAAAAAAAAGACCACTAATTATTCTCTCGATGAAAGAAACCCATCCAGCGCCACAAAACCTGACAACCAACGAACAATATTTTCAGCTTCACCAAATAAAAAAAAATAACAGAAAAAAGGGGAAAAATATCTGTACTGACTAATAAATCCATTACCTCATTAGGAAGCAAAATATTGAAAAGATTATGTGCTCTCTCTCTCTCTCTCTCTCTCTCTCTCTCTCTCTCTGTCGATGGAGACTCTTATATCTACTCTTCTAAAGGACTATCTACACAATACCTTTCACGTTTTCTGTATTAATTTTTCCATTTTCCTTCAGTATCCCCTGCAAGTGAAAAAGAAGAAAACGGAACGAGTATTACCTCAATTTTTTTTCCATTTTCTTCCTATTTTATGTAAACTGGGAAATATGTAAATTTTTAGTACAATTTTACGATGTTTTGTGACTAGGGATCGTTCACTGATGGGATTTTTATGATTTTTTTTTTTCGGATTATTTGAAAATTTATAGGGATGAAAAATAAAGCGGTCTGGCGATTTAAATTTATCTATCTATTTTTTTTTTTTTTTGAGGGATGAAAAGCATGGCAGATTTTAATGGGAACTTAATTAGGCGGTATTTGGGTGAACGATGGCACACACACGCGCACACACACACACACACACACACACACACACACACACACACACACACACAAACACGCAATAACGAAGGCAATAAACTAGATAAATTATTTTCCATACATTTTACATGCCCTCTTCACTCACTCACTCTCTCTCTCTCTCTCTCTCTCTCTCTCTCTCTCTCTCTTCATATCATTCTCCCCTTCTTCTTTATCCTCTTTCTTTATCTTCCTTTTCATTCCTCCATTTCCATATCATTATGTCTACCCTTCATTTTTTTTCTTCCTTCCCTTTTTCATTTTTTCATTCCTTCCTATTTTTTCTAAGTGACTTTCTCTTCGTTCCTCATTTCCTCCTTGATTCCAATCTTCTACATACTCTCTCTCTCTCTCTCTCTCTCTCTCTCTCTCTCTCTCTCTCTCTCTCTCTCCATCCTAATTTCACAATCACACGTCACCAAAGAGGATAAAAGAGAGCAAAGACGATTATAAGAGAAGAATATTTAAATCCGGTGCTTCGTCTCTAAGATTCAGCAGCGTTTGGTAGAAAAATCAACTTGACTTAAGATGGAATAAATCTTTGAAATATTGAACTTATTGGAGAGAGAGAGAGAGAGAGAGAGAGAGAGAGAGAGAGAGAGAGAGAGAGAGAGAGAGAGAGAGAGAGAGAGAACAGAGGGGTAGATGGGAAAGCTGATATATAAAAAAAAACGTCCAATGAATATGCTAAAATAAAATCCTTGATCTAATTTTCTTACGAGAGAGAGAGAGAGAGAGAGAGAGAGAGAGAGAGAGAGAGAGAGAGAGAGAGAGAGAGAGAGAGAGAGAGAGACCGCGTAGTAAAAAAAATATTACTGGACCACACAAATCCTATGCGCCAAACACACACACACACACACACACACACACACACACACAAAACAAAAAACTAAGGAACCACACACAAAAATAAACAAATAAATAAATAAATAAATAAATAGATAAATAAATAAATAAATAAATAAATAAAAAAAACCTAATAAAACAATTTTAAAAGACACCCCTCGAATATTAAAAAAACAACAACAACAGAAAACGAGCAACACCCACCACCACCACTACCACTACTACCACCACCACCACCACCACCACCACCACTAGGAAAGACAAAACACAGGCATAACTCACAAGAGATTCCAGTTCACGTTAAGCTTTGCCTCTAAGCTCCTGCTACCTCCCTTTCCCCTAACGCCACCTACCCACCCACCCTCCTATGATCTCCCGGGGCACACAGGTGAATAACAGGCTCTCATGGTACGCCCTCACGCCCACATCTAGCTGCTGATGGCCAAAGTTTTGATTTGAGAAGGCAGAGAAGGGAGCGAGAAGGAAGCGAGAAAACGAGGAGGAGGAGGAGGAGGAGGAGGAGGAGGAGGAGGAGGAGGAGGAGGAGGGATGGAGGTTTAGGAAGACAAGTAAGGAGGAACATGGTGATGATAGTGAATGGTAATGGTGAGAGAGAGAGAGAGAGAGAGAGAGAGAGAGAGAGAGAGAGAGAGAGAGAGAGAGAGAGAGAGAGAGAGAGAGAGAGAGAGAGAGAGAAGTAAAGAGACTTATTTTTCTTCCTCAACATTTAAATTCACTTTCTTATCCTTCGACAGACAGGCAGACAGACAAACAGACAGGCATACAAACAGACAAACAGACAGACAGACAGACAGACAGACAGACAGACAGACAGACAGACAGACAGACAGACAGACAGACAGACAGACAGACAGACAGGCAAAACAAATACCTGAGTATACTCGTGACGATGAAGGACGAAGTTAAACAAAGGCGAGCTCTTTATCTTCAAGGGACAACAACAAAAAAAAGACATGTAAATGAAGAAAGATTAAAGAAAGAAGACAATAAAAAAAGCAGAAAATGAAAGGGATAATGAAGAAGGAGCAGGAAAAAACTGAGAAGATAGGAAACACGAATAATTCGAAGAAACAAGGGAAAAAATGAGAAAGAAGTTTGTGTGGTAAAGAACAGAGGATGAGGAAGAGGAGGAAGAGGAAGATGAGGAGAAGAAAGAGGAGAAAAAACTGATAAACTAAATGAATAATACGAAAAAACAGGGGAAAAATGAGAAAGAAGTTTGTGTGGTAAAGAAAAGAGGAGGAGGAAGAGGAAGAAGAGGAGGAGAAGAAAGAGGAAGAGGAAAAACCGATAAACTAAACAAGAAGAGACAAGTAAAACAGAAAGCAGAGGCTAAACAAACAGACAAGAATAAACAAAAAGAAGGATAAAAAACTAAAAAAAAAAAAAAAAATGCCAGTGGAGGAGGAGGAGGAGGAGGAGGAAGAAAAGAGAATGACAGGGACAAAAAGAGTGAAGAGGAGAAAGATGATAGGGAGGATCAGAAAAGAGAGGGGAACGGGATGGGAGGCAGAGAAGAGGAAACGGAGAAGAACCAATGCCTATATTCTGAAACACTTCATTATTTTTAAAGGACTCTAGTGGAAGTGACACATGTTTTTAAGGATATTTCTCTAATTCTGGTAACATAACAAGTTTTCTGCATTATCAACAGTGCAATCGTCTCTATGGTCCTTGAAAATGGTCGTGATGAGAGAGGGAAGCGTTTCTGAATTAAGGCGCCAAGACCTTACCTTACCTTACCTTACCGCAGTGCCGTGTCTAGTTGACGATGGCGACAATGGAGTGCCAAGACCTACGCGGGAAAAATCGAGAAGACTGCGAGGAGACTGTCGACTCAAGAGGAAGTGATTTGAAATATTTGAGTCAGACGGAGAACATATCGATTAGTGGACTCGTGCCCTAGAGAGAGAGAGAGAGAGAGAGAGAGAGAGAGAGAGAGAGAGAGAGAGAGAGAGAGAGAGAGAGAGAGAGAGAGAGAGCCACTCACGCCAAGGTCGGCGCCACACTCTCAGATACGCGATAGTAAAGTGTAACACACACACTAAGGAGTTTGCAAGGAAAGGAAGCATAAATTGAACCACAGTGAGTCATGTGACCATTACAAGACAAGAAAAGGAAAAGGAGGAGGAGGAGGAGGAGGAGGAGGAGGAGGAGGAGGAGGAGGAGGAGGAGGAGGAGGAGGACGACGACGACGACGAGGAGGAGGGCTGCGGAGGGGGCACGGAGGAGACTGGACTTGAGGAGAGAGGGGGGAGAAGAAGGGAGAGAGAAGAGAGGAGAAGAGGAAAGGAGAGACAAAGAAGTAAACGGACGAGGCGATAAGACAAGAGAAGAGATGGAGGCAATGGAGGAGGAGGGATAACAGTAACTACAAGGGGAAACGAAACAAAACAAAGCAAAAAAAAATCAGCACCAGCAGTGGAGGTTCCTGGAGAGACGGGAGGAGCATCGAGAAGAGCTAATCAGTGGTGGTTGGGTGGCAGCAGTCGTGAAGCACCGGCGGTAGAGACACGAGAGGGAGAACAAAAAAAAAAAAAAAAAAGAAAGTGTATACGTCTAAAAAGTTGAAATTAATAAGATTTTCAGCTAAATCAAGAATATGAGACAAAACCCGACCAACTTTTCATTTTGTCGGGAAGAAATCTTAACCCCTTCATTACTGGGATACATTTTTACCTTGAGATTTGTGTACGATTAGAAAATTTTATTGACATTAGCAAGGGTCTATGGAAGTCAGAAGATTAATGACCAGAGTCTTCACTTTTCTAATGCCCCACATAAGTTTCTGAAGCTGTATAAAATCACCAAACAGTAAGCAGAATGAATATGGAAACGCGTCATGGTACTCAAGGGGTTAAATGAAGTGAAAGATGCATTTCCTTCATATACCATCACTTTACATGAGTTCCCCACCAAGGGAAGGCATCGAGGCGCCGCTTGGCTATCCTACACACGCGGCGAGCTCTATGCTACACGACCTCACTTCATCCATCTTCAAACTTCGAGAATAAGTTACGCCCATAATCAGAAATGCCTTCTCCTCTCAGTAAGACAATTTTCCATGGCCGCAGAGACAACTAGCCGGGTTTTCAAGATAGTTTCTCCTTTTCATAAACTAGAAATAATGCCAATCTACCACCAGAAGCATGAAAATACTCTTAAAAACACGAATCTCAACTAGAGCCTTTGGAAAGCAGTGATAGTGAGAGACCGAAGCGTTTATGAACACTGACTTCATTCCTTACGTTTGCTCGCTATTACACCTGTCACTACACCTACACCTGCTCTGCGATAACTGCGCCTCATCAACACACCTGCTTCCCACCAGCAAACCTGTCACCGTACATTACCGCCACGCCACGCCCACCCCTTGCCACCCACAAGCCTCAAGCCATCACCTCTCAGCAGTACACGAGGCACAGAGGCATTCCCCAGCCAAACCTGAAGATTAATCCCGCCACGCACCTCACTGGATAATTAACGTGTCTTGCTCCTACTCAAGTGGCAACGCAATGATTCAGTGAAGGTCCCCAAATGCACGGACGGGCACACTTCAAAGACAGATCATTAGTGTGTGTGTGTGTGTGTGTGTGTGTGTGTGTGTGTGTGTAGGAAAGGTAAAGGGTACACTGCGTATTTATTATTTAACATGTTCCCTCTAATTACCATTTACCTGAATAAACATACAAATGGAAAGTCTCTCTCTCTCTCTCTCTCTCTCTCTCTCTCTCTCTCTCTCGAGCCTTCTAAGAGGAGCAGAAGCAGGAGCAGGAGGAGGAAGAGGAGGCAATATGACGAGAACAAGGAGCAAGGAAGAGGAGGAGGAGGAGAGGAGGAGGAGGAGGAGGAGGAGGAGGAGGAGGAGGAGGAGGAGGAGGAGGAGGAGGAGGAGGAGGAGGAGGAGGAGGAGGAGGTGGTGGTGGTGGTGGTACAATGAGTCGCAGGCCTCGCTTGTTCGGCACGTCTAAAGCGAAGCACAAACAGCTGCTTCACTTCCAAGGAACAAAAACAGACCTTCATTACCTAAGAGGACGCATTTCCTACACAGACTCCCAGCAAATGCCACTATTGTTATCCTCCCGTGTGTGTGTGTGTGTGTGTGTGTGTGTGTGTGTGTGTGTGTGTGTCCGTGTGTGTGTGTGTTGGCCCGTCCCATGTGTGTTGAAATTCTATCCGCACACACACCGAATATATTTACTTAGGAAGCCTCAGAACACTCACCTTTACTTCCGCGTTGATTCGGTCCATGGTCAGGGCGTTCCCCAGAGCACAAGGAACGCCTCCAGTCACTACAAGACCGTGTGGCTATTGAGGGCACAGAGATGATTGCCGATATTGTGTCACTCACCACCACGCGTTCACATAACCTCACTCACTCATCCCATACTGACGTCACCGCCTGGAGCGCCATCTGGTAACTCGTGCTTCCCATTTTCTATTTTAATGGTAAGCTTTTGTATTTATTTTCTTTGCTGAGAGAGAGAGAGAGAGAGTTTGAAATGAAAGTAATGCGTTAGAATTTTCCACATTCCGAATCGAAATTACATACATGACAACATTTTCACATCCATAAAAGTGACCGCGATAATCCACATTGAAATCTGCAGTCTCCTCTCTTCCCTGGCGCGTGACTGGCGGCGGTGTGTGTGTGTGTGTGTGTGTGTGTGACTTCCTGTTAGTGTATTCTTGCAATTGTCGTAGGAATGAACCTATATATGCATTAATGCATTATTTTCCTCCACAGGTCAACTGAGGACGGGAGAAAATTAAGTAGTTCCCGAAAAAATAAATTGAAAAAGATTCCGTTGCAAAGATGTTTATTTGTGTATGAATTGAAAGATGGATTTAGGGATAGGTAGATGATTGAATTTGGAAGAATACCCCTACCCTCTCTCTCTCTCTCTCTCTCTCTCTCTCTCTCTGCGCGTCTAGGATAATAAAACACACGAGATACAAGTGAAACATTGATTCCAGCGGCATATTTTACATTATGATACATTAACTTTCCCCTTCTCTTCCTCCTACTCCTCCTCCGCTCCACTTCTCCTCCTCCTCCTCCTCCTCCTCCTCCTCCTTTCCTTGAACGAATTCGTGAAGCGAGTTGGGAACAAGATAAAATTTCGTCGTTTTGACCTCATGAAAGTACAAGAATCTGAGGCGGGTAGACGTGAGGGGGCGAAGAAGGAGAGGGGAGGATGAGGGAGTAGTGAGGGAGTGGAAATGAGGCGTAGACGAAGGAAATGAGGAGGAAATAGAGGGAAAGAGGAGTATAAGGAGGGACGAGAAGGGTAGAATAAACGATTAGGTCAGGGTGGAGAGGGATGGACGTGGATTGGTGGGAGAAAGAATATACATCAGGGGAGGTGAGAGTGGCTGGGAGACAGACTGACTGACAAACGTGCCAAGGAAGGGAGAGTGGCGGGTCGAGGGGCCACGGGGAGGGGGTGGGTTTGAGTAATTGAAGCATATCCTGGTTGGGGGAGGAAGAGGAACAACATACACGTAGAAAAGTAGACGTAAGGCTTGATCTTGAGCTCCATCTTGGCCTCGCTTCTGTCGCTGTGTTGTAAGTACGGTGCTTTTGTCTGTGTGTGGCGGAAGAGGAAGTGATGGGGGAGGAGGAGAAGGAGGGGAAGGAAGAGGAAGAGTAGAAGTAAAAAAAAAAAAGAAAAAACAGAAGTAAAAAAAAATCTGACGAGCTTAAATAATCACAAGGGAAATTACTTTAAACGCACCAGCGAATGTAAATCTAACAATTTCCGCGAGGCCAAGGTGAACACAGGATCTAACCCTTTCATTATAACACGGCATTCTTTAAAACTTAGCATCCTTTTATTTAATGAGTTAACTTTTTACAATATTTCGACACTCTCTCTACGGGTGAAGCTGCCCGAAGGACCGGAATAGAGGCAATGGCTTCTGTAGACTCTGTAGAAGCTGCTACACGAGACGCACATAATGACTAGAAGGTGTTGCCGGAACGTGACACACACCAGGAAGCTAATTACGTGACTACAGGCTTCCCACACTCTTGAAGAACGGAGACTGTGGTATAATGGTGGTGGTAGTAATGTGGTGGTGGTGTGTACTGGGGGACGTGGGGACTGACCTGGACTGGGGTTGATGGGCAGGGGGGGTTTGGTTAATGTAGTATATACACACACTTGTTCACTACCCACTGAGAGAATGAGCAGCATCACCACCAGGTACAGCGAGTGAGTGTTATGGTCGGTGAATGCATCAGGAGTTTTGTCAGTTTTGTTTTGGTTTGTCGACTAGTAAGAATAAAGTGAAATTTGGCCTACCATTGTTGTGTCCAGGGACGTGCATCGCTCCTACAGCTGTTGAAAGTTGTGGCGAAACTCCTTTTTTTCAGCTTTCAGAGTTGTTTTATGCCCTAAAAAAGCACCATTATTAAAAAATATTATTATACATATACATGCCAGCCAGTGGAGGGGCAATAAATAGTCATACTTTGGTGACAAATAAAGCTAATCTCGTGTTTATATCCTCTAGTAATGATTCAACAGCAACGGAAACAAAAATAAATACTTGGTTCACAGCTATGGCTTATGTATCAACTATTCTTAAGGTAGTGTATTGTTACCATGAAGGTGATTATTGACAAGAGTGCTAGCATCGTTACTCATGCTTCCCATCACCTTTACATCACAGGCAACCAATGAGTAATGAGAACGTGGAGGCGAACGACGCGGAAACCAATGAGGAAACTACCAATGAGATGAGAGGAAAGTGTGACGTCACGGAAACTCATCAGACAACGACCAATGAGGATGAGACTAAAGCATGACGTCCTGAAAATTTAACTCTGAGCTACCAGTAAGAAAGAAAGCACAGCATGACGTCACGTGACCTCACAACCAATGAGGAGATATTAAGAGACTTTGGAACGCACTTTGATACTCTTAGATCTCATAAACATTACTTTAAAAACCACAAAAATGACCAGTGAGGTTCTCGTACGTAAAAGTGGAGCAAAAAAGTAGTGTAGCTTAAAAATATCCTTGAAAACAATTAAAACTTCCATAAGAACATACTAAAAGAAGTGGGATTCTAAGCATAGCGGCAAAACGTTTCAGAATTTGACTTCAAACTGCAAAACAAACAGTAACTAAGAGCGCAGGAGTCAATGAAGCTGCGACGTCACACTAACAAACCAATGAACAGTGAAAAATAGAACCCTCGGCGTCACGAAGAAATACATCAATACGTGGGGAGATGGTACCCACGAAGAACCAAACAGGAAATAGTGTACCGTAACGTCATGCTTCACCAAGACGAGAAAAGAAACCTAAATTATACACAGATGAGGTAACATATCATCACTGACGCCAACCATTAGCTAACGTTTGTGTTGCTAATAGGAAGAGAACATTGACAAAAAGTGCGCAGACTATAATGAAGGATTGAACAGTAATGAACTCGAAAAAAAAAAACATAAATGAACTCCTTTCCTTTGTTAAACGTGCTGAAAAAAAAACTAGTCGAACTGAGAAGGAACACATGTCATCCAATATTACGTTCCCTTCTTGCTTTCTTTTTAATTCCTGTATACACTGCTAATGAGTTACAGCTCCCTTTTGTATATTAATTGTTGTTGTGTATTGTGCGTTTTTTCAGACTATGTACACAGGTATAATTAAGTACAAGCTACGAGAAGTGTTGTCATATATGTACAAATAAAAATAAATGGAAGGAGAGAAAGAGGCGCGAGGCAGAAGAATTATAAATAAGACATACAAACATACAAAAATACTTCTACAAACTATCTATACGAAGACCAATAAACACAACGTGAAACACAACAACGAATACGGTAATTATGATCACCAATGAACGTAACACCCCTCCCCCCCTCTCTCTCTCTCTCTCACACACACACACACACACACACACACACACACACACACGAAAAAAAAAAAGAACAAGAAACAGAAAACCGGTAACCTCTTGAGAACCACAATAACACTGGCCCCTGGAAACCAATAAAGGAAAACACAGGTAGCAATAAATCATTTCCTTACGATAGCCTGAGAGAGAGAGAGAGAGAGAGAGAGAGAGAGAGAGAGAGAGAGAGAGAGAGAGACGAAGCAAAACTCCTCACCCGTCTGCACTCCGCCTGGCACTGAGACACAAGACAGACATTTTGGCTTTTATTATGCTCTTGATGGCGTCTGTCTGAGGGCCAAGTCGAGGCGAGGGTCGGGGAGGCGGAGGCGACTCTAATACCACGACACGATGCTTCAAATAAAAGGAAGGAGAGATATTATAGAGGCTCTCATGAAATATCCAAGAATTACCAGTTATTTTTGGACATGAACTCAGCTATGGTATATAATTTTTCTTCTGTCTCTAGGTGTGTATATATTATTTTGTGTATATCCTACATAGCAAAGGCTTTAATATACAAATTATTATATTAAAATAGTTCAGAATAAGAGCGACGGTATGTACAAGAATATAATTATATATATAGACTTTTTCTTCCTAGGTTTTTAGATTTTCATTATTTCTATCAACGTCGCCTAGCCATCGCGCACATGCACACACACACACACACACACACACACACGCACACACACACACACACACACACACACACACACACACACACACACACTATTATTTAAACCTAGTACACACCTAACCTCACGATCACAGTTGCCTGTCTGTTCGCCTGGCTTAGTAATACATGCACATATAAATATTTGGCTGTCTAAACACACACACACACACACACACACACACACACACACACACACACACACACACACACACACACACAGAGTGCGGAGGCCTGCAGTGGCGGGCGTGTCGAGAACCCTTCACCAACACACACACACACACACACACACACACACACACACACACACACACACACACACACACACACACACGTCCGATGCAAATCCTTCATCCTTCACTATTTCTCCCAGCACCCAGTCATTCCTCCACCTACATAATCCTAGACGTCCCGGGAACTCCTCAGGAAGGCTCCAGCGAGAGGGCTCTCATGGCCGCGTCTATGTGATCAGGGAGCGACGTGTTCGAGGGCAGGTCCCCGAAGTAATAGGCGTCCAGGAACCAAGGGATACCGGGTTCCTCTGCGGGGAAGTTTTTGGGTAAACAGTCTCGGTCCCTCGGCGTGAAGGACCAGCCAGGAGTCGCTGCGAGAATCCTGCAGAAGAGGAAAGAAGTTTGGAAGAGTTAAGTTTTGTTGATACGGTGGTAGTGGTGGTGGTGGAAAGATTGACCCCTTCAGTACCGGGACGCATTTTTACCTTGCATTTTGGGTGTAATTAGACGATTTTATTTAAGCGTGTATGTTGATTAGAAGATTAATGGCCAGAGCCTTCACTATTTTAATGCACACATAAGTCTCTGAAGCTGTATCAAATCACCAATTAGTAAGAAAAATAAGTGTAAGAAACATGTCCTGGTAATGAAGGCTTAAATGCAAATGTATACACAAAATTTAACCATTGAAATGTATTAACATTATGACGTGTAAATAATGAAATGCATTTAAATCAACCCCGTCAGTACTGGAACACATTTCTACCTTCAGTTTCGTGCATGATTAGACACATTTATTGACATTAGGAAGGGTCTTTGGAGGCCAGAAGATTAACTGCCAGAGTCTCTACCATTACAATCACCACATAAGTTTCTGAAGCTGTATAAAATCACCAAATAGTAAGCACAAGGAATATGGAAACGCGTCATGGTACTGAAGGGGCTACGACGTCGACGAACATAAGTGCATTGACATCAGGACGTAAAAGGACCTAATTTCATGGCCGTTCCTTTGAGCAGCGCCGAGTCACCAGGAATGGCAGAGGGAGTGTGGCGGCGTGACAGACGGAGCACAGAGGATCGAGAGGCAGCCGGTATAAATTCCAGCTGTTTGCCATAAATTTCATCCAAGTTGCTTCTCCCGCGATGCCTCACGGTTATCTCCCCTAACATGCCCTTAACCCTGCCTTTACCTTCTCCTCCCACCACAAATAACAAGAGAGAGAGAGAGAGAGAGAGAGAGAGAGAGAGAGAGAGAGAGAGAGAGAGAGAGAGAGAGATGGCAGGGAGGTGAGTAGCGAGGGTGGCAGTGTGTGGAGGCGCAACACTAATGCTGCCACCACCCTTATATCCAGCCCGGCGCTAGATAGGAGGCAACCTGAGCCGTTAAGTAATTAGATAATAAATCTGGCCACGCCATCAAAGGCTTCACACTTGCCGTGATAGAAGAATTAAAAATCATAATATTCCGTTGCCTAAGGAATGAAGAATAAACAAACTATGGGGACTGGCGGCTGAGTGGGCCTTTTTTCTTATACTTTTGGTTCTCCTTGTCTTTCCCTTACATACATAAAAACTGATTGAATTAAAGCTTTCACCTCTGACTGAAGAAATAACTAGGCCAAACAGTGAATCGCTTTGCTTTCGCCTTCCTGTTTCCTTCCTCAAGCAGTGGAAGGGAGGAAGGAAGAGTGGAAGGTAGGAAGTAAGGGTGACTGATGGCAGACAAGAAGGAAAGGAGAAAGTAAGGAAAAAGGGAAATGGAGCAAGAAAAGAATGATGAAGGAATGAAGGGAAAGGACGCGGTAAATGAAGGAGAGGTGATAAATTTGTTGAGATGAGTCTTGAAAACGAAAAGAAAGGAGGAATAATGAACCTTGAGTTTTAAAGAGAAAAAAAGACGAAAAGAGGAGACATGAAAGAAAAAACTTTGAAATGACAAGAAAGAATGTTAAATTTATGGGTAAAAGAAGAAAGTAGGATGAAAGGAAAGAAGCGAAAAAAAAAATGAAACGGGAGTGATGAAAAGAGAAATGAAAGCGAATAAGTGACAAGTATGTAAACATTTCCTGTGTGTGTTGTTTGTTTTATTTCCTTACTTGTCATTTTGCTCCCAGACTCCACTCACTCCGGCACTTTCTATTTTTTTATCCTGTCTTTTTTATATCTCTCTGTGTTTCTATTTCTGTGTTCGTCTCGCCTACATGTCCGTGTTTATTTGTCTGTCTCTCTGTCTGTTTGTCTGTCTCTTTTCCTCATAGCTAAGTCTCAACCAGTGTATTTATCTTTATTTCTAATGTGATATTCTTTGCTTCCTTCGTCCTTTCCTTCATTTCTTTCTTCTTTTTTTGTCTCTTTCTTCCTTGGTTATTCATTATTATTATCTCTTGACAATCTAACTTAACCTCTCTCTCTCTCTCTCTCTCTCTCTCTCTCTCTCTCTCTCTCTCTCTCTCTCGTTTCATCTCCCGGCTCCCAACATCTGCATCTCATCAAGCTGCTTCAGGAGAACACGTTGGTGAAACCCTCACACCGCACCTGCCTGACTCTCCTTGCCTCCCCTTGCCTGCCTCCCATCGCCTCTCCAAACTCGCTCCCTCCCACGCTTCCTCTACACGGCACTTTCCTCCCGTCTCGTACATCCCGATCTCATTCCGCCTCCTGCGCTTCATACACCTCCCTACCTCCCTTCCTCAACTCTGCAGCACCTCCTAAACCGCGTCCCATTACAGTTTCCACCGCCCCTGCACTGTCCTCCCCCACATGGCAGTCAACACACCACCACCACCATCACCACTACCACTACTACCTCTATCTCTTCTTCCTCCTCCTCTTGAACTTCACAGGGTAAACAAACAGAGAACCTCAACATTTAGGAACACAAGCAAAGACTATTTTAATATTGTGAATGGAGTTGGTAAGGTGTGTCATGCGGCATTTACATATAGACTTCCAAAATGTGTGTTGCTGTGTTGTTGGTGCGTTGCTGAAAAATGTTGGGTGTATTCATAGTTCTATTTGGGTGTCAGATGAAATTGCTCCTTTTTTTTTTTCTTTTTCTACTAGTATTGGTCTTTCAGTGATGGTAATTCAAGTTGTGTTGGGAGATGGGAAAGATTATTTGCTGGAGTCTTTATTATTGCCTATTTATATAATCTAATTCAACCAGCTTTTATATATGTAAGGAAGGGAAAGACTGATCAAGGACAACCAAAAGTATAAGAAAAAAAAAAGGCCTACTCATTCGCCAGTCCCCATTTGTTTGTTTATTCTTGAGCTACTATTACCACCACCTCGTACATGGGTCTGTGTGTTTAGGCAATCACAGTGAACATTTGCAACAGCTCCCGGTGGCAAGTACGAGGTATGTTCAAGCTACAGTGTAGCTTTTGTAGTGAGTAATTAGTGGACTTTTGAAGGCAAGTACTTTCCCTTTGATACTGGAATAGATCTGTACCATTCAGAGAGAGAGAGAGATAGATAGATAGATAGATAGATAGATAGATAGATAGAGAGAGAGAGAGAGAGAGAGAGAGAGAGAGAGAGAGAGAGAGAGAGAGAGAGAGAGAGAGAGAGAGAGAGAGAGAGAGAGAGAGAGAGAGAGAGAGAGAAACAGTGTGTGTGTGTGTGATGTGTGTGTGTGTGTGTGTGTGTGTGTGTGTGTGTGTGTGTGTGTGTGTGTGTGTGTGTGTGTGTGTGTGTGTGTGTGTGTGTGTGTGTGTGTGTGTGTGTGTGTGTGTGTGTGTTCGAGTCACCCTATGTTTGTGTGTATGAAAGAGTAACCTAAAACCCCAGTGAATATTACCAGAAAAGTGTCACAAACCGATACTCCATGGAGGTGAAGTGGCTCTTTGCACGCACAGAGTTCCCAGTTTAGGAGCAATTAGAGCAATCAAGGCCGGGATCACCTTTCTAACTCAACAATGCAAATGGACATGAAACTATGCCACTCGTCCTCCTCCTCCTCTTTCTCCTCCTCCTCTTCTATTCCACTCACTACCTTCCTCTAGCTCTTTGTCTTTCTCTCTCTCACATTTCCATCTTTCCTTATCTCTTTTTCTCTCCAAACAGTCCCTAATATCCCTAACACTTCTCTCTTTATTCCTTCTCTATCTATCCATCTTTCTCATTGTTTATCTGTCCTTTTCACTTCTTATTTCCCTCCATTCGTTAATTCTTTCTTTCCAACTAGTCTATCTTTCCTCCATTTTCACT
>NC_059304.1:13938892-13953892 GCF_017591435.1 Portunus trituberculatus
AGGAGGAGGAAGAGGAGGAAGAGGAGGAGGAGGAGGAGAACAACGATGAATGAGAACAAGCGAACGCAATTAGGAAAGAAAGACAAAGAAAAGAAAGAAGACAAGATAAATGAACATGAAAGGAGGAGGAGGAGGAGGAGGATGAGGAAGGAGGAGGAGGAGGAGGAGGAGGAGGAGGAGGAGGAGGAGGAGGAGGAGGAGGAGGAGGAGGAGGAGGAGGAAGGAGGAGGAGGAGGAGGAGGAGGAGGAGGAGGAGGAGGAGGAGGAGGAGGAGGAAAAGGAGGAGAAGCAGGAAGAGGAAAAGGAGAAGGAGGAGCAGGAGAAGGAAGAGGAGGAAGAGGAGGAGAAGCAAGAGGAGGAAGAGGAGGAGGAGAAGGAGAAAGAGGAGAACGAACAAGTGAAAAGTAAAAGGAGGAAATTATATAGGAGAAAAAAAAGAAGAAAAAAAGAAAGTAGATGAAAAGGAAAGAAGAAAAATAGAGAGAAGGTAAGTGGACCAAGAGAGAGAAAAAAGAAACAAGAATAGAAAGTTTGAGATGAAAGGAAAGAGAGTTAGAGAAAATTGGTGGTGGTGGTGGTGGTGATGGCGATGGTGGTGGTGGTGGCGGTGGTGATGGTGGTGGCGATGGTGGTTGTAAAAGGGATAAAGAAAAGTAAAAGACAAAGACACAATGAAAAAAAATAGTGATAGCCACAAAGAGAAGGAAATTGGAAAAAGAAGATATCATAATAGAGGAGGAGGAGGAGGAGGAGGAGGAGGAGGAGGAGGAGGAGGAGGAGGAGGAGGAGGAGGAGGAGGAGGAGGAGGAAGAGGAGGCGAGGGAAGAGGAGGAGGCGGAGGATGAGAAGGAGAGAGGAGAAGAGAAGAGAGGAGAGTAGAGAAGAGAGAGAGAGAGAGAGAAGAGAGAGAGAGAGAGAGAGAGAGAGAGAGAGAGAGAGAGAGAGAGAGAGAGAGAGAGAGAGAGAGAGAGAGAGAGAGAGAGAGAGAGAGAGAGAGAGAGAGAGAGAGAGAGAGAGAGAGAGAGAGAGAGAGAGAGAGAGAGAGAGAGAGAGAGAGAGAGAGAGAGAGAGAGAGAGAGAGAGAGAGAGAGAGAGAGAGAGAGAGAGAGAGAGAGAGAGAGAGAGAGAGAGAGAGAGAGAGAGAGAGAGAGAGAGAGAGAGAAAATAGAGGGAGTCATTAATAGATCGCCGTCCATAAGGATGATAAACAGAGACTAATTGCTAATTGCCTCACCTCCCACTCACCTGAAGGGAAGACGAGAGGCGCCAATAATTACACTTAATGAGAATGATTGCGCTACACACCAATATTTTAACCCAACTTAGGTATATAATTGGACCATTAATTAACTTATTTATGCATCTTACGTATTCCATCAGGTTTGTGCTGAGTAAAGTATCTATCTATCTATCTATTTATGTGTGTTCTTTAACAGGTAAACACAGGTGATCATTAGATAAAAGACAGCAGTAATTTGTGATCATTTCCACTTAACGTACAGCACTTAACATACAGCACTTAACAAACAGCACTTAACAAACAGCACTTAGCATACAGCACTCAACATACAGCACTTAACATACAACATCCACGAACGTAAACAGAAAGTGACTGAATGAAGGATTTGTGGAATAGAAAAAAAAGTAACACCTAACCATTTTCTCACACGTTTTTTTTTATTTTTTTTATACAAGAATACATTTTTTTTAAAGCGTGAAATCCCATTGGCTTTGTTGATATATAGAATGTGATGCTATCATAGGAAACTTCACGGCTTTAATTCAATCATCTTTTTTTTTTATGGAAGAAGGGAAAAAAACGGCCAAGGGTAACTAAATTGTGATAAGAAAAAAAAAAGAAAATGGCCCACTGCGGTGCTGGTCCCTGAATAAGATGTATAGAGGATAGTCAAAAAGGGGAACTCTCAGGAGGTTAATAGAATCCATCATCTTTTATTTTATTTTGTGAAGAGAATGTTTGTATTGCAGTTATGTATCCTCTTTAGCCTATAAATTCCAGTGAAAAAGGCCACATGTTATTTAAAAAAAAAAAAGATGAATGAGCTGAATAGATAATGGTCAAAAGAAACTCTAAGGAGGTTAATAGGAGTCATCTATTTTTTCTATTTTGTGTAAAGAATGTTTGTATTGCCGTTATGTGTTTTAAAACTGAACAAGATGAATGGTCGAAAAGGGGAACTCTCAGGAGGTTAATAGGAGTCATCATTTATTATTTATTTCGTGTGAAGAAGTTACGTATTGCCGTTATGTGTCTTAAAACTGAACAAGCTGAATAAATAATGGTCGAAAAGGGAACTCTCAGGAGGTTAACAGGAATCATCATCCATTTTTCTATTTTGTGTGAATAATGTTTGTATTGCCATTATGTATGTATTAAATCCTTCAGTACTGCGACGCTTTTTTATCATGAGGTTTAGGTACGATTGGACGATTTTATTTACACTTTGAACAGTTTATGGAGGTCAGAAGATTAATGGCCAGAGTATTCACTATTTTTAATCCCCATGTAAGTTTCTGAAGCAGTGTAAAATCACCAAGTAGTAAGCAGAATGAATATGAAAACGCGTCCTGGTACTGAAGGGGTTAAAACTGATGATGGCTTCTGAGACATGGCGAGAGATGCGTCTAACCCTGAACGCACAAGTTTGGAAGGTGATGGCTCGCAACAATAAAGCCACAGAACACCCGCTCAGCTTCCCAGAAACTGTAATGAGTCGGGATCAAACTCGCGAACTTCAAGGTGAGAGACGAGCGGAGGTCAACAGCAAGATGACACGCAGAACCGCCACTGTGTTTACCGTGTTGCCTCTGTGTTTAGCTCTCTCTCTGATCTGCTGAAGGTTTCCTGATAGCGCCTGATATATTATTAGCAGATCAGAAGAGTTCATTCCCTCCGTACCATGATAGCTTAATCCCTTCAGTACCATGGCGCGTTTCTATATTCATTCTGGTTACTATTTGGTGGCTTTATACAGCTTCAGAAATAGTGAAGACTGTGGCCTTTAATCTTCTGACCTCCATAATTCTTAGTCAATAAAATGATCTAATAGTACATAAATCTCAAGGGAAAAATGTGTCCCAGTACTAAAGGGGCTAATGTTTCTTCCCTGTATTATTTATACCACTACGACATTGTATTAAGTTCTTCAATACCATCACACGTTTTCATATATTTTCTGCTTATTATTTCTCCATATTATACAGCCTCAGATTTTGATGTGATAAACTAAAATAGTAAAGCCTCTCGCCATTAATCATCTGACCTCCATGGACCCTTCCTAATGTAAAGTAAAATCGTTTAATGACACCTAAAACTTATGGTAAAAATGCATCCCAATAGTTATGGAGTTAAGATTAGTCTCTAGTTATTAATCGTCTACTTTTATATCTACATTTCATCTCTTCTGGCTAAATAACTGGTCTTACTTAGCTTGAACGTAGTCTCCAGCAAAAAAAATAATAGAATAAAATAAAATAAATAAATAAATACATAGATAAATATAAGATGAAAATAAATAGATAAATAAATAAAATAAAATAAAGAAATGAACTAAAGACAGAGACAACATTAAACACAGAGGAAGTAAGAAGACTAGGTTACGTGACTGTGATTGCAACTGTGACTGTGACTGTGACTGTGACTGTACCACCAAGCCACTCACCCACTCCTGATCGAGGTCACTTACTGGAACACCTACACTTCAGCCGCTCACTTAACTTTTCCCCTTCCTCTCTCTCTTCCTCCCTCTCTGTCTACACTTACAACTTCTCTAATTGGTCAAGTTATAGTCTGCGTTCTGTTTCCTCTCCTCCCCTACGCGGTCTAAACAACTTACCTCCGCCTGAGACAAAACAATACATACACAGGTTTCTATTAGTACAGGAAATAGCGACTGCCAGAAATAACTGCGCGAAGAATACATATAAAGTGGTTTCTGCGTAAAAGTTGTATAAGTGATGGCCAGAAATAATCGCTTGAGGGTTGAAAATAAATGTAGTAGTTTCTGGCTGGACGTTAAAAGGGGGAGTGCTAAAAATAATATTAATCCGACATATATAAAAAAAAAAAAGTGAAAATTGTCGAATCAAAACGTGTCGAGAATGAAATAAAAGTTGACTAATTGCTTACTGCTTGCTAATTTCTGTTTTTGCTCTCTCTCTCTCTCTCTCTCTCTCTCTCTCTCTCTCTCTCTCTCTCTCTCTCTCTCTCTCTCTCTCTCTCTCTCTCTCTCTCTCTCTCAATGTCAGCTCCACTTCTCTATGGCAAGGCAATGGTGCATAAGAAATAGAAAAGACAAAAAGACAAGCTGGTTATCATATACGAAAAAAAAGAAACAGGTGAAAGAGGAAAAAAGTAAATTACACGCTGGGACGAAGACACGACGGGGAGATAATGAAACTGTAAAGAGGACAAAACGAGATAACAATAAAACTAAAAATGCATGAAGAGAAGAGATGAAAAAAAGATAAGGAGAAAAACAAGAGAACTGGGTAATTAAAAGAGAAAAAAACTTGCAAAATTGAATAAGGAAAAAACATTACTTTCACAAACCAGATTACGAGAGATAGATGATCACACACACACACACACACACACACACACACACACACACACACACACACACACACACACACACACAATACTCACCCAGCCAAAGCCGCTTCGCAATATCAGGTGGAAAGATAAGATGAAGAAGGGACACGTTCTTCTCCCTTTCCTTGTCAACGGCATTATTCGTCTCCTCTATAGAGTCCTTCAGCTGAGCCATCCTGCGCTTCAGACCGTCCTGCCGTGGGTAAACAAAGAGACCGTCCTGTTACTGAGATGGGACACGAGGGGGACACTGAAGGCTGGCAGAGACGAGGGGATGGCTTTTCCGTCCTGCTTCACCTTCTCTCTCTCTCTCTCTCTCTCTCTCTCTCTCTCTCTCTCTCTCTCTCTCTCTCTCTCTCTCTCTCTCTCTCTCTCTTGTAATACCAGTGTGTTTTTTCCCTGCCTTTCCAAATACTGAGGTTTAAATTACGACATTGCACTAGACTGTCATTTTAATCCTGTGTTTTTCTCTAGTTGTTATGACTTCTTATCTTCAATTGCTTCTGCGTATTATTACCTCACCACCACCAACAACTACTACTTCCACTACTGTTATTTCTTCTACCACCACCACCACCACCACTACTACTACTACTACTACTACTACTACTACTACTGTATCTGCTGTTATTACATTCTACATACTTTACCTCACTCGACACTTGAGCAAACGTTTCACACACCTCGCGTCACAAACCCAGGTCACTTTAATCACACAGAATGTTATACCTGCACCCTATCATATGTTTCCTTCCGTTAGTGATCCCTGCCAGCCTTCCTGCCCGTTCAGCTTCACTATATACCAAGAACTAACCCGCCCATGTAAACTAAACCATTCGAACTTCCATTTCAGCTTCTCATTCTAGTTTATCTTTCCCAGCATGTCATTTCAGTTTGGTCTGTTGTACTGCCTTTCCAGCCTGTCCCTCCAGCTTACCTTTCTTTCCAGCTTTCAAGACATTTCTCCCTCTCTTTTGGCTAACCCTTTCAGACCTGTAAGGGAACTGGTGACTTAGTTGGTCTTTTTTCATTTTTTTGTTGCTCTTTGCCAGGCCTCTCTTCTTACATTAAACAAAAGGTTACTCCCTCTCCTTACTGTTCTTCCCTCCTTATTTTTACTATCAGTACTTCCATTTCAGCTGGTCATTCTAGTTTTCATTGCCCATTTCAGCTTTCCAGCCTCGAGCCTACCTTTCTTTCCAGCTTTCAAGACATTTATCCCTCTCTTTTCGCTAACCCTTTTAGACCTGCAAGGGGACTGGCGACTGAGTGGACTTTTTTTTTCCTATTTTTTTGTTCCCTTTTGCCAAATTTCGCCTCTTACATACAAAAAGCTTACTCTTTCTCCTTACCGTTTTTCCCTTGCTATTTCTACTCTAAATCTACAATCTATCTCTTTGCCTTGTGTTTCCAGACTACTCTTCCACGCTACCTTTACAGTTATCCCTTTCCAACCTGTCCTATTAGCTTACCCTTTCATTCTACTCCACTCTTACTCGTTGCCATTTTTTAACCTCTTATTTCTAGACTTTTTTTTTTTTTTACGTAGGGAAGAGGGCCAGCCAAGGGCAAAAGAAAAAGAAAGTTAGAAAAAAGCCCACTTGAGCGCTGGCTCTCCAAAGAGTACAAAAAGTGCCAAAACCGTCAGCCAGAATTAGGGGAGCAAATGCCTCGATACCTCCCTCTTAAAAGAAAACAAGTTGTAGGAATTCGGAAATACAGATGCAGGGAGAGAGTTCCAGAGTTTACCAGTGAAAGGGATGAATGATTGAGCGTACTGGTTAACTCTTGCATTAGAGAGTTGGACAGAATAGGGATGAGAGGAAGAAGAAAGCCTTGTGCAGCGTGGCCGCAGGAGGAAGGGAGGCATGCAGTTAGCAAGATCAGTAGAACAGTTACCATGAAAATAGCGATAAAATATAGAAAGGGATGTAACATTTCGACGGTGAGAAAGAGACTGAAGACAGTTAGTCAGAGGAAGGGAGTTGATGAGACGAAGAGCTTTCGATTCCACCCTATCAAGCAAAGCTGTGTGACTGGAACCCCCCCAAACATGCGAAGAGACTACATTACCAATCTGTTTCTTTGGCCTGTCTTGTGCTTAGTCAGTCTCCCTTTTAAGCCTTCCAGACCAGTTCCTCTCCTGTAGTTCCTCCAACCTGTCCTTCAAGCTTACCCTTTCATGCAACCTCATTCTTACTCGTTACCACTATTCAGTCTGTTATTTCTAGACAATATTTCCAACCAGTTTCTTTGGCTCGTCTTGAGCTTGCTATTCCGCTCTCTCTAAGCCTTCCAGACCCTTTCCTCTCCTGCAGTTTCACCTCCTTTCCCTCACCTGAGCTCTGGATTGCTCCCCGACGAGTATAACGTCCCTCGTGGCGTCGTGGATGGAGATGTCAGAGAGGAAGAGCCCGCAGGAGGTGAGAGCGCTAAGGCCGTCCAGAAGAGGTGATCCTACGAATAGAATGGAGTCGCTCTCCGGACAGTCCACCATTTGTCCTTTGAATTCCATGTTCTAGAAGGAAGGAACGTAAGGAAAAGATGAGACTGTGGGGTTATAAAAGCCGTAATGGGAGGTTATGAGTGTTATGGAAAAGTTATAAGAGATCCGGCAAAATATTGTCACCATTTATACATTTAATTTTATCTCCGTTTTCTAAAAAGGAAAAATTAAGATAAAAATAGAAAAGAAAGTTATAAAAGGAATAGTGGAAGGTTAGAATTAGCCAGAAGGAGGTTGGGAAACTAATAAAGATGACACCTGTTAACTCTTTCAATACTAGAACGCATTTCTACCATGAGTTTGGGTATGATCTAGACCACTAGGAAGTCTCTACGGAGGTCAGAACATTAATGGACACAGTCTTCACTATATTAACCCTCACTTAAGTTGAAGCTGTATCAAATCACCAAATAGTAAGGAAAATGAATAACAAAACTCGTCATGGCACTGAAGGGGTGAAATAGACAAAGGCACAAGCGTCAAAGGAAAAGATCAAGAGAGTAACTAAACTGAGTCACTCTCCAGACACCAACGTTTATCCCACTAAGCACCCTGACCTGGAAGAAGAGACTGGAAGGTTGAGTGGCCACGAATGAGGCAATTAGAGGCCATGGTGAGCGAGCAGGAACAATGGCAGCAAAGGATGGAAGCAAGGGAAAGTTCCAAATGTGACTCTAAAGTGGAAAATCTCACAGTTCAGGTCATAAAAAAAAGGTTCTATTGATTTTTCCCACTTCCTACATTAGCGGTGTCGTCTGTTAATGGATTTCACGACCTAAACGTAAAAAAGGCAAGAGTGGAAGTTAAAGGAAAGCAAAAAGAGCAGCAGACTTGACTCTCACTCATTTGAAAAGTTGACAATTTTATGTAGAATGTTTTGTTTTCTTCTTCTTTTTTTTTTTTCTTTTCGTTTCGTTTGTTGGAGAGTTGAGTTGTCTTATCTAACTCTGAAATTGGCGGTGACAGAAGGGAGGAAAAACTGCAGCTAAAACTTTCGCTGCAAAATCACCCAACTCTGTTCTCATATGATTGTCTTTACTTACATCCCTGAATGGTAGCGCTGGCAGGTATTCAATTAATGACCTGACATGAAAAAAAAAAAAGTTCGGCGTATTAAGTAAAACCAAAAGAAATATAGTGAATATTGAATTAAATAAACCAAGGAAAAAAAAACATATGTAGTAAAAACAGAAGATAAACGACAACATGATTGGAAAAAAAAGAATGAAAGCAAAGCAGCAGAGAGAAAGAATCGAGAATTGACATAAATGAAATACATTTCCGTTTTATATAAGCTCAAACTTAAATTGAAAAAAACTATGTACATGCATTCTCTCTCTCTCTCTCTCTCTCTCTCTCTCTCTCTCTCTCTCTCTCTCTCTCTCTCTCTCTCTCTCTCTCTCTCTCTCTCTCTCTCTCCCTTCCCCAAGTTCCAGCTGCAATTTACGTACCACTTCGATCTCTCACTGGCATCCAGCACACTTTCTCTCTCTCTCTCTCTCTCTCTCTCTCTCTCTCTCTCTCTCTCTCTCTCTCTCTCTCTCTCTCTCTCTCTCTCTCTCTCTCTCTCTCTCTCTCTCTCTCTCTCTCTCTCTCTCTCTCTCTCCACTAACACTACCAGAACTCTCTCTCTCTCTCTCTCTCTCTCTCTCTCTCTCTCTCTCTCTCTCTCTCTCTCTCTCTCTCTCTCTCTCTCTCTCTCTCTCTCTCTCTCTCTCTCTCTCTCTCTCTCTCTCTCTCTCTCTCTCTCTCTCTCTCTCTCTCTCTCTCTCTCACTGTCCTGTTCCCTCTCAGCGTCTCTAATAAAGTGTGACACTCCTAACTGAGCGTCAGACGAGGAAGGTCACGCCAGGACTTGGTCGGTTGGCCGCTTCGACTCCAATCAATATTACTCGTGGCTGGCGGTGGTCACAGAGGAGCACGAGGGAACACACAGGAAGAGCAAATAGCAGCAGCAGATTTGTTGGCTATTAAGAGGACAGACTATAGGGGAAGAAGGAGGAGAGGATGCAAGAAGGAGAGAAAGAGAGAGAGAGAGAGAGAGAGAGAGAGAGAGAGAGAGAGAGAGAGAGAGAGAGAGAGAGAGAGAGAGAGAGAGAGAGAGAGAGAGAGAGAGAGAGAGAGAGAGAGATTTCTACACTCTCTTATTCATCTCCCTTTCTCTTCTCCTCCCTTTGCTTCCTCTCCTCCCTTGAGCTGTGCCACTCCTCACCTTCAGCTTGTGTCTGGAGCTGACTTGGTACTTGATGGCCAGCACGAAGGCAGTGTTGATGCGTAACAGCACCTGCTCATACGTGAGACTCGTGCCCTCCGGTGATGTGAGAGTGAAGCACGAAGTCACCTCATGCTTCTGACGCACCGGCTGATCACCAAATACCTGAACAAATACAGAGGAATACACTGAAGAAAAAAATTGATTCCATATACATACATACATACATTTGAACACAGTAAATTGCAGATGGTGAATATTTGGCCTTACATGGAAATACATAAGGAAAAGATTAAATTTAAGACTATTATATATATATTTCGATAAAGTAAATTCCTCCAACCATTAAAATTTCACTTAGCTCCTGCTATGAGTAATGTCCCTAATCTAAGTTAACCTGGCCTAATTTATCTTAGGAAGCAATTTTTGGGGAGAAATTATTGCAGGTGGAGTGTTCGGCCAGGGGAGTCCACCAAGGGAAGACTTTTGCTAGTGTGAGGAGGAACAAATGTCAGGAAAAAATACTGGTCTTTATTGAGAGTTTCTACCTATCTGCTCTTACTCAATGTTACCAACGTCTGAGAGAATAGGATGAATTAAGGCAATGGAGAAGAGGAAGATGAAAGGAGTTAGGAGCAAACGAAGACGAAAGAAGAGGCAAAGGAGGGGAAAGTATCAGAAAAAAAATATTTGTCTGTACCGAGAATTTCAGCCTGTCTGCTCCTACATCTGAGAGAAAAGGATGGAATAGAAAAGAGAAAAAGAGGAAGATGAAGAGAGTTAGAAGGAGACGAAGGAAGAGGCAGAGAAGGAGAAAGTAATGTAATCAAATGCCTCTCCTTCCTTCTTGCCTTATCAAACCTTATTCTTCTCTTGAAATGGATCGTTTGCGCTCAATCGTGAGACATAAGAGGGGAGTCTCGGGCGCAGAACTGAGTGTCAGGTGGAAGAGAAGAGGGAAAAATGGAAAGAAAATACAGAAATAACGACATCAAGATTTTTCTTTACCTGCAAAAGGCCTGACCCCAATTGCGTTATCCTCATGTTCCTGTCGCATACGAAGTGCCACGGGAAGGCCTTACAGAAGCTGCTGACGCTTATTTTGGAGTCTTTGGGGTTGGAGGAGGCGGCATTGATGACTTTCGGGTGAGACGGAACCTCTCCTTCACCACCACCTGCACTGGTACCCTCAACCTGGCCGTTCTGAGCACTCGTCCTTCCCTCACCACCACTGTCCCCACCAACACCACCACTCGACTCGCTACAAACTTCCTCCGTCGAGTACTTGAAGTAGAACCGGTGATTGGTGCGGTCGCCGTTGGGAGTGTCGCACTTGTCGCATGAGACTCTGACGTCCTTGGAGAAGATCTGTTGACTCACACCCTCAATGACGCCGCCCACGAAGTATCTGATAGGCTCTCTGTTGGTGAAGAAGTGCAGCACGACCTTGTCCCCCTGACGGTTGCAGACGAGGCTCGGCACGTCATTCTTGGTCCTCAGGTTGGCGTTGGTCTTGATAATGTCACACAGGCCTGTCAGGTTGGTGAGGAAGCCCTCCAGGTTGTAGCCAAGACACTGCAGGGCCTTGCCATACTGCCGGCGACACTCCCGCACGTACTCCCGCCCAAGACGCCGCATAAACTCCTCTGGATCGACTTCTGCGGAAGGGAGACAAAAGAATGCAATCACTCGACTGGCGAAGGCACGTCAATTACCTTCTTACCATTTAATCTTTAACTGCTGACTGGGAACACCTTCCATTCAGTCTGAGTCACACTTATAGATTAAGCGACCAGAAATAAAGTTAAAGGCTTCAAATTTCGGGTGAGTTCCTTTGACGCCAGTCGTGTGCTGCATCATATTCATTTTAACAATAACCTTCAGAAAAATCAATGTAGTTAACGTGAGATGAATTTAATTACACAGTTTTTTTTAATAATATTACAACTTTGTTTCACGGACAGACAACAATTACAGTCTCTGGGAAAATAATATATGCTCCACGAATTATACATCTTTCGTGGCACATAAAAAAAAAAAACGTCAGAGCCACTTGTAATTAATACCGGAGAAGAATACGGAGAGAAGATACTTTTATTATTTCTTCAGGGGCATTGCAAAAAAAAAAAAAAAAAAAAAAACACTTTCCGAGAATAATGTAGAAAGAGAAATGTAGGAACGTATATTTCTGGAGACAAACGATTAAATACGATCTTCCCAAACAAAGAGAAAACGTCACCAGTGAGAGAACAAATTAGCGCATCACCAGAACACAAAAAGACAATTAGCATTATTTTTTGGAGACTTTTAACAACCTACCCAAAAAAAAGAAATAATAGAAAAAATAGAAAAAAAAATGCAGATGTACACATATAAAACCAATGATAAAAGCTCTGTGGCTCTTCCTCTAACATTGCAGCACAACCAGCGAGCCTAATTGGTTTCAGGTAATCGGGGGAGATCAGCAGCACCAGATCCAAGATAAAAGAAAGCGTAGCAGTATCACAACCAGTCCATTCTATCTTGTTGTTCCATCCAGCGCTGTTATGCCACACTAATCAAGCCTCGTCACTGTGAAATGTCCCGCTGAACTGCATAATGTACGAGAGAAAGAGAGAGAGAGAAAAAAAAAAGAGATACCAGACACATAACCATTTCTGTTATATTTTTTACTTTATTTCACATTTTCTTTACGTTTATTCTTTCTATGAAACGAGAGGTGCTGCTTGGGAGACTAACATAAGTACGATGATGACGATGATGATGATGATGATGATGATTATGAAAACGAGTAGTAAAGGTAAAGAACATGCATCTCTCTCTCTCTCTCTCTCTCTCTCTCTCTCTCTCTCTCTCTCTCTCTCTCTCTCTTGGCACGTGACGACCGGACCCTTTGCACCTTGGAGGGATTAAAGCCAATTATGTTTTGTGGCCAGACTTGAGGAATGCCTGTCAGTATTATGGTAGTAGTAGTGATGGTGGTGGTAGTAGTAGTAGTAGTAGTAGTAGTAGTAGTAGTAGTAGTAGTAGTAGTAGTAGTAGTAGTAGTAGTAGTAGTAGTAGTAGTAGTAGTAGTAGTTGAAATAGTAGTAAAAGTAGAGCTCGAAAATTTACGAAATCCCTTTTTCAAGCAAGTAAAAAAGATTCCTTCATAACAAAGCTACTGGTGGGGGGATAAAAATGGACTTACTGGAAGTGTTTACCAAAAGCGGATGTCGTTACTTTCACAAAATCGATAAATATCCATGGAAAACGTACCCAAATGAAAATAAATGGAGAAAAAATATATAAGAAAGCATTATTTTGCCATGTTGTTAGTACTGAAACGTTCTCGGCTATAAAGAAATGTTCCCCAAGTCCAAAAGCTGGTTATTGTGATGGTGGTACGGTACGCTTGTTGAAGTTAAAGTAATGTCTTGAAAAATACCTTGAAATCTTAACAGCAACCACTAGAGCTTGTCAAGAATAGGTGAGTTATCATGCCAAAACATATCATCATAGTATTCCTCGTCTAGAGAGAGAGAGAGAGAGAGAGAGAGAGAGAGAGAGAGAGAGAGAGAGAGAGAGAGAGAGAGAGAGAGAGAGAGAGAGAGAGAGAGAGAGAGAGAGAGAGAGAGAGAGAGAGAGAGAGAGAGAGAGAGAGAGAGAGAGAGAGAGAGAGAGAGGAAATGGAAATATCAGAATATCAAAATGAAATGGATGGAGACAGTATAGGGAAGAAAAGGAAAAAAGAAAGGAATGAAGGAAGGGAGGACGGAAAGAAGAAAGAAAGGAAGGAAGGAAGGCAACAAGACAGGAAAAATAAAAAAAAAAAATCAATAAACAAGGAAGAGGAGAGAAAGGAAATAAAAATAAATGGAAAGAAAGAAGAGAAAGAAGAAAGAAGGAAGGAGAATTTTTTCCTCCCTACTTCTTTTCCTCCATTATCACATTCCTCTCCTCTAATCATCCTTCATTCTTGCCTCTTTCCTCTCATTATCCTCTCCCTCTCTTCCTTCACCATCTCTATCTTTCGGTCTTCATTCATTATTACTATTTCTACTATTCCTTATTGCCTCTTCAGTTCAGTTGTCTTCACACCTTTATGTTGCTTGTAGTGTTTGAGATGGAGGGAAGCAAGACAGGACTCACCAAGCTGTGTGATGAGAGTGGTGAGCAGGTCATCTAGGTGCCAGTCGTCCCACTCCCGTACACTCTCCGCCACTATGCTCAGTTTCCGCCTGTAAGTACACGTGTGGTTTACTGCAGAGAGATTGAGAGATGGAGAGAGAGAGAGAGAGACGGGAAGAGGACGACGAAGATTACTGCACAGAGATAGAGAGATGGAAAGAGAAAGGGGAAGAGGACAATGAAGATTACTGCAGAGGGATAGAGAGATGGAGAGAGAGAGGGGAAGAGGACGACGAAGAATTGACTCGAGATAATTATAGTGGCAGGGGATTTGCAGGCTGCGGTCTACATCAATAATACAGAGGGAGTGGTGAGTGGCGGTGAGTAGCGGGTGGTGACGTGGTGAAGGCTTGGCAGTAAGGGGAGAGTCACCTGCCCTTATATGGATTCCCGTAACAGACTGATCATTTAAAGGAAAGAAGGTTAACATGAAGACATAAACGCATAACAAATATATTCTACACCTATTTTCATGCTATCTGCTCTTCTGATCTTGTTAACTGCATGCCTCACCTGTTCATGCGGGCCTCGCTTCCCAAGGTTTTCTTCTTCCTCTCACCCCTATTCTTCCTAACTCCGTAATGCAAGAGTTAACTAGTACTTTTAATCATCTATGTCTTTCTTTGGGACTTCCTGTTATTTCCTGCCTCCTTCTGTATTTTTTTACTTCCTATGACTTGACTCCATTTAACCTCTTCAATATCATGACGCGTTTTCATATTCATTTTGCTTACTATTTGGTGATTTTATACAGCTTCAGAAACTTATGTGGGGATTAAAACAATGAAGACTCTGGCCATTATTCTTCTGCCTTCCATAGACTCTTTCTAATGTAAATAAAATCATCTGATCATACCCAAGACTAAAGGTGAAAATGCGTCTCAGTACTGAAAGGGATTAAGAGGGAGATTTCAAGACATTTATCCCTTTCTTTTGCCTAACTCTTTTAGAACCTGCAAGGGAACTGGCAACTAAGGGGGTCTTTTTACACTTTTTATTCTCCTTGGCCAGCTTTTCCCCTCTTACATAAAAAAAAATACTATCGAATGCATTAACCGATTATCTTACACTATACACGGTAACTAAATTATGCACTTATTTAATTTCCAAAACACGTCAACTTAACAAATCACGTCAAAGACACCTGCAAAATTTCTTCTATTAAGTTTGCCATTATGCCTGTAATTGAGTTTTCGTTCTCTGTCTCCGGGTAATAGCCGAGCTCCATTTTCTATTGCCTTCCATTTTCTGTTAACCAAGGAAATCGGGAGCTGCTGGGGAAAGGGAGGGGAGACTCAACAGCTGGAGGTGACGGCTGAGCAGGACGGCAAGGTGATAGAGATTCGAGAGAGAGAGAGAGAGAGAGAGAGAGAGAGAGAGAGAGAGAGAGAGAGAGAGAGATAGACACTGAGAGAAAGACACATAAATCCTTCATGGAAAATATTAGTGTCGTATTAGGTAAGGGGAGTGCTGTTGCCTCCACGTCTTCCAGCACAT
>NC_059304.1:13958892-13983892 GCF_017591435.1 Portunus trituberculatus
AACAGTGGAAGGAAACGACGCAAGAAGTGTGAGTCTGATAAATTGTCTGCGTGCGTGAGAGCGAAAGCGAGAGAGAGAGAGAGAGAGAGAGAGAGAGAGAGAGAGAGAGAGAGAGAGAGAGAGAGAGAGAGAGAGAGAGAGAGAGAGAGAGAGAGAGAGAGAGAGAGAGAGAGAGAGAGAGAGAGAGAGAGAGAGAGAGAGAGAGAGAGAGAGAGAGAGAGAGAGAGAGAGAGAGAGAGAGAGAGAGAGAGAGAGAGAGAGAGAGAGAGAGAGAGAGAGAGAGAGAGAGAGAGAGAGAGAGAGAGAGAGAGAGAGAGAGAGAGAGAGAGAGAGAGAGAGAGAGAGAGAGAGAGAGAGAGAGAGAGAGAGAGAGAGAGAGAGAGAGAGAGAGAGAGAGAGAGAGAGAGAGAGAGAGAAAGAGAGAGAGAGAGAGAGGCTTTTCAAGGGGGGCGTGTCTTGTAGAGGAGAGGCCGATGAAGTCTTTAGGTTAATTGAGAAAAGTAATCTTCTATGGCAGGGAGAAGAGTTCACAAGAGGGGTTGGAGAGTCTCGAGAACGGGAAGTCACTTGAGAGGAGAAGGAGGAGGAGGAAGAAAAGGAAGAAGAAGCGGAAGAAAAAGAGGAAAAAAGCAGCAGGAAATTATAAAGAAAAGGAAGTGTATGAGAATGGAGAGGAGGAGGGTGAAGAGAGTGAGAAAGACCGGGAAAGATCGAGAAAGACTGGGTGTGGATGAAGGTAAGGTGAGGGAGAGAGGAATACATATAAATACACATGAAAAAAAAAAAAAAAAACATTGACTGATGGATCTCTTTTGTCAGTAGAGAAGGAACCTATTGTGGTGGCGGCGGTGCGTGCTGGGAGGGAAGGGGGAAATGTTATCGAGGTTCGGGTGGACAAGATTAAGAAGTACCAGAGAGAGAGAGAGAGAGAGAGAGAGAGAGAGAGAGAGAGAGAGAGAGAGAGAGAGAACATAAATCACCATAGCTCTCGTAAAGAAAACATAAATAAAACACTAAATAAGATAAGGAGAGAACGAGAAAAGGAAGCATGAATATGAAAAAAAAGAAGATGAGGAAGGAGAAAGTAAACAAGGACAAGAGTGCCAAGGACAGGGACGAGGACGAGGAGGAAGAAAGGGACGTGGTGACAGATGAAAAATGTGTAAAGTCCAAGAAAATGCAGACGTCAAGGTAAAGGAAAAAAAAGATGGGAAGGTTGAAATGAAGCAGGATCAGAAGGAGGAATTGGAAGGAGAGGGCAAGGGGAGTGAAGAAGACAAGGGCTCTGATGAAGACAAGGAGGAACGGCAGGTGGGTGTGAAGGAGGCAGAGAAGAAAAAAAAAAATGGAGAAAATGGAGATGGTAGGGTGTCTCATAAGAAAAAAGAAAAGAAAAGAAAATAGATCAGGGCGAAGAAGTGGAGGTGACAGATGAGAAAGATGAAAACAGGAAGAGACGGACATGAAGAAAAAATATAAATGAAGGTGCTTTAAGAAGAGTGAAGAGGAAAAAAACTAAAATAACATGAATAAGTTATTAGCCACACACACACACACACACACACACACACACACACACACACACACACACACACACACACACACACACACACACACACACACACACACACTCACTCACTCACCGGTATTGTTATGAAGCACCACACCGCCTCCGTCAGGTTATGGATGCTGAGTGGCTGGTTGGGGTCTGGGGAGTCGCGTGCCGGGGTGAGCAGGGGCGTGTTGTCATCCCCGTCCTCCTGCTGGGGCTTCAATCGACTGCGTACATCCCCACCACTGCGCCTGGAGGAGGTGGAGGAGGAGGAGGTCTTACGCCGCACCACCACAGGCTCAGAGGGAGATCGAGTCATCCTGGTGTAGGAGCTGACTCTCTCCTGCACGCTGCCCAGCTGTCTGACAGGGCTCCCTCCTCCGCTGGTGGTGTCAATGGAGGTGCCTCTTTCCCACATACGTCCCCCGGCGGCCCCCACAACACGCCCGCCGCCACTCCCGCCAACACTCCCTCCATCTTCGACCCCTGGCACGCGGGCATTGCTGAAGGGGCACGTCATGGGTACGCTCTCACTCCTGATGGGATTCACATCGCCGTCTCAGCCGCTCACACCCGGGCCAGACCCACAGGCACCTTCATGCTGGTGGTTTGCCGTGAGTTTGGTAAGCACCTTAGGGCGTCACAGGTAAGGTTCGCCACCACCCTTGTTGCCACCTGTCCTACGTCCGTCCCTCGGGTGGTGTGAGGCCGTGCGTGGGTTTGTCTACACTAGCAAGGTCACCACTGGTTTGTGTTACATGACGCTGATAATGGAAGAGAGAGAAAAAAAAATCAGGTATATGTGAAAATAATTAGGTTTGATTTTTTTTTTAACACCAGGAGGAGAGTAAGCGTGTGAATTTCTACTGACTTTCAGCATGTAACGAGAAATGTAAGGAGGTTTTGTCAAGCCATGCAAGTAAGTAGCGAGGCACGGCGTGGAGTCATCACAGAGAGCGCAGTAAGTCACGAGGGCGAGCAACAATATATCACCAGGCAGGGCTTTGTCACCGAGGCAGGCACCAGGAAATCAGCACTTAAGGCCTCGGTAAATCACGCGGGAAGACGTCGATAAATCACAAGGTAGCGCCCAATCCATCACCAGCAGCGCGTCACCAGGAGGGAGAGCAATAAGCGGACAAATGGGTTTACAGGGAGACGAGACACGAAACCAGGTCACCGTGATAATGATCTCCCAGTGCAACCCAACGCTATCTGGTGACCTGCCGCTGCTTAACCCCTTCAGTACCATGACGCGTTTCCATATTCATTCTGGTTACTATTTGGTGATTTTATACAGCTTCAGAAATTTACGTAGGGGTCAAAATAGTGAAGGCTGTGGCCATTAATCTTCTGACCTCCATAGACCCTTCCTAATGTCAATAAAATCGTCTAATCATACCCAAAAAATTAAGATAGAAGCGCGTCTTAGTAAGAAAGGGGTTAACTGCTGCTAGTCACCCGGACCCGAATTATGTGGTACTCATTATATGATGTTTGGTGACATGACATAGTATTTAGTGATGCGATAATGCGTGACCTGGTATTTGTGGACCAGTTTGAACAGGTACTTGGCGATGTGGTGTTCAGTGGTAGAGCGACTCGGCAGCCTGGTACTGTGCAAGCCGTGGCCATTTAGCACTCAGTGACCTACAACTCCATGGTTACGCCATCGCCTGGAAAGACGGAGAAACAACATTAATAATAAGAAGCAAAACAAATCTTATCTAAACAGCTTACAAATAAACACATCTCCATTGTTATACTCGTAGAAAGCTACATAATAAGCATTGTATACAGTCTATCCTTTCACCCTCCCACTGTATTCTCTCCCCTAAAAACACTCTTATCCCACCAGCAAGTAACAATCCATTTTATACACAGCGGGAATGTCAGCTTTAGTCTACTGAATGACTAGAAGCTACATTGCGACCTGCCAAGTAATCGAGGTTGACAGAGAGAGGCAAGCGAGAAGGGACGTTGGAAAGTATGTAACCCAAATAAACCAGCCACGACCAGAAATGAGAGAAGCGGGGAGATCTTCCTTGTGAGGGCTAAAAATAGGGTGAAATAAATGGATTACATCGTCATCGTTAGAAAGAGAGAGAGAGAGAGAGAGAGAGAGAGAGAGAGAGAGAGAGAGAGAGAGAGAGAGAGAGAGAGAGAGAGAGAGAGAGAGAGAGAGAGAGAGAGAGAGAGAGAGAGAGAGAGAGAGAGAGAGAGAGAGAGAGAGAGAGAGAGAGAGAGAGAGAGAGAGAGAGAGAGAGAGAGAGAGAGAGAGAGAGAGAGAGAGAGAGAGAGAGAGAGAATATTACTTCACAACAGAAAATGCTTCAAATAATCAGCAATCAGCAACTAGTCAGCTTTATTTGATTACGTAATTATTCCACAGAGAGAGAGAGAGAGAGAGAGAGAGAGAGAGAGAGAGAGAGAGAGAGAGAGAGAGAGAGAGAGAGAGAGAGAGAGAGAGAGAGAGAGAGAGAGAGAGAGAGAGAGAGAGAGAGAGAGAGAGAGAGAGAGAGAGAGAGAGAGAGAGAGAGAGAGAGAGAGAGATTGGAGGTAAATAAGGTAAAGTGGCAGAGAGCAGTGGCACGTTCCAGACCGTCACCTGCCAAGCCGTCCAGCCACACCTGCGTCCACAGTCATTTAGGGCCCACTGTGATGGCATCATCTGCAAATTGCCTCCCGGACCCTTCCTCTGTGTGTGTGTGAGTGTGTGTGTGTGTGTGTGTGTGTGTGTGTGTGTGTGTGTGTGTGTGTGTGAGAGAGAGAGAGAGAGAGAGAGAGAGAGAGAGAGAGAGAGAGAGAGAGAGAGAGAGAGAGAGAGAGAGAGAGAGAGAGAGAGAGAGAGAGAGAGAGAGAGAGAGAGAGAGAGAGAGAGAGAGAGAGAGAGAGAAACTTTTTTCTTCAGTCATTCCCATCCTGCCCTTGCAAATCGATCACCATTGTGTGTGTGTGTGTGTGTGTGTGTGTGTGTGTGTGTGTGTGTGTGTGTGTGTGTGTGTGTGTGTGTGTGTGTGTGTGTGTGTGTGTGTGTGTGTGTGTGTGTGTTAGTTTATGAGAGAAAGACTGGCCATAAATTACAAAAAAAAAACATAAAAACACTTGCCTAACTGTCACTCTGAAAGCATTTATAGAGGTTTTCATAAAGGAGTGGCCAGTTTATCTTTAGGTTCGTCTTCTTAGCGTAATGGTTGGCCGGCTGAGCTCACGTCTGATGGGTGTCACGTTTGGGCTTTAGGGGAGGACGAGACGAAAGGGGGAATCTCCTTATAAGCTCCTAAGTCTCCTAAGGTGCTGGGACATAAGTCTTCTCTCGTGATCCTTCCCTGTGTGTGTACTATTTCAGCTCTTCACTGTGGCGCCAGGGTGTGGTGAAGGCTGGCTTATTATTTCCATGTATTCACTGGAAATCTCCTTATAAGCTCCTAAGTCTCCTAAGGTGCCGGGACATAAGTCTTCTCTCGTGATCCTTCCCTGTGTGTCTACTATTTCAGCTCTCCACTGTGGCGCCAGGGTGTGGTGAAGGCTGGCTTATTATTTCCATGTATTCACTTTGTTTCTAAGATCAGTTTGTGCATTTAACTTATAACTCGTCATCAAACCATTCATTTACAGTCTTTTTATATCAGTTAATGAAATAAAGGACATGAACATTACACATTTCTTCCATTCAGTCACTTATATCCTAAAGTTAGTTTGTGAATTTAACTTCATCAAACCATTTAGTTAATAAAATAAAAGACGTCAACATTACACATTTCTTCCATTCATTCACTTGGATTCTAAGATTAGTTTATGCATGTCTTATCATTTATCCAGCCATTCATTTATAGTCTTTTTACACCAGGTGATATAATAAAATAACGTGCACATTTCACATTTCTATTTCTTCGTCACATAAACAGCTCAAACATTTGCAGTTCTTATATCTTGCAGGACTAATGGTGTTTTCCTGTCCAGCCACCGATGTACAGCAGAGCAGGAACTGTGTGGGCAGGAATCTTCTCAAATTTCTACCTTCTATCTTGTTGCAATGCGGGTCTTCAAACAGGTAAGCTCATTACAAGTCGACACAAACCCTGATTTTATTTCTCCTTCTGCTCTATTTCCTCTTCCTTATTTCACTGTCGTCCTTCAGCATTTCCTCCACATATTTTCTTTTTTCTTTCCTGTTTCTCCTTGACATTTACCTCGTCCTCTTCCTCCTCCTCATCCTGCTCCTCTTCCTGTTCCTCCTCCTCCCACTGCAGCTCACAACCTCTTTCTCATTTTTTTTTCCTTCGTGTCTTTTCTCTTTTTCTATCGTAATGTCCTTCTCTTAATCCTCTACTTCCTTATTGTCTTGCATTACGATTGTTCCAGCTTCTCTTCCTCTGTTTCTTTATCTTTCTGATTTCCTTTTATTCTTCACTCATTCCCATCCTGAACTTGTAAATTAATCCCCAACGTGTGTGTGTGTGTGTGTGTGTGTGTGTGTGTGTGTGTGTGTGTGTGTGTGTGTGTGTGTGTGTGTGTGTGTGTGTGTGTGTGTGTGTGTGTGTGTGTGTGTCATCATTTGCCAGTCAGAAGATTGTAATTTTGTCACAGTCCTCCTCGCCTTGTCCTGTTCCTTTACCGGCGGGAGATGGAGGAGGTTCGTCTTGTGTCCTCCTGTCTCTCTTTTGTTCTCGTGTGTCGCGGCTCTTGGAAATAATGCAGTTCTTTGTTTTGTACTGGGTAGAGAGAGAGAGAGAGAGAGAGAGAGAGAGAGAGAGAGAGAGAGAGAGAGAGAGAGAGAGAGAGAGAGAGAGAGAGAGAGAGAGAAAGAGAGAGAGAGAGAGACAGAATCCTATACCGATTAAGAGGATCAACATATAATGGCGAGCGATTAGTAAAGCTTTTTGACGTAAAATTGCAGCATATAATTAAAACATTTCATTGGTGTTATGTTTCAGTTAATGTTGCTACAATTCAGTCAAAGGTGTCATGATAAAATTGTGTGATAGTTTTCGTTTTCTTTTTTTCTTTACTGACATCATGGTTCTCCTTTTATTCCAGGTGTATCGTAGAAATTCACTCTCTCTCTCTCTCTCTCTTTATTCTTCAACCCTTTCTCCGTTTTTATTTTTCATAACACTGTTTCTCACTCTCCTCTTCTCTGTCCTCATCTTTTTTTTTCTTCGTTTTACTCACTTCAATTTTTATTTTATTCCTCTTCCCTTTCCTTCCTTTTATTTTCTTACTCTTGTTTTCCCTCACTTCCTCCTTCAAGATTTATTTGTCTTTCTCCTTATTCCTGTTCTTTCATTTGCTTTTTTCTCAATGTATATGCTATTTATCTACTTCCTTGCAATCTTTATCAATTTTTGTCAGTTATTTAATTTTCCTTTCATTTTTATTCCTTTGCAACTTTTCTCAACACTTCATCCCTCTTCTCATCCTCAATTATCACTATATTCTCTTTCCTCTTTCCTGTTTATTTTTAAGGCAAGTACAAAACAAATTCTAATCACTTTGCCTTGTTTAGCTCTTTCACTTTCACTTGCTCCTCATCCTCCTCTTACTCTCCATCTTCCTCCGCCTCCTTGATAACGCATCCACCGTGCTATTCTTTCTTTCCCTCCCATTCTCCCCTTCCTACGCCAAGCCGAGCAGTGAAAAGCAACGGGAAGGGGTTAAAGAAACACGCAATGACGCGCTCTGGATGGCGACAATCATGAGAAACAAAAGAATAAACGTAGCGTGAGAGAGAGAGAGAGAGAGAGAAAGTGATACGTTTCATGCTGTAAAGTTAGTGACACGTGTATCTTATCCTGCAGTTCTTCCCATTTTGTTAGTATACAACTATTTGCATAAGTGTCTCTTGTATTTAATTGTAGTTTAGCTTAATATAATGTCACATGTAATTATCTAGGGTTGTGTTTTAAGATAGAGAGTACTCATCATTAACCTGCAAAAGACTCCTTAAACTTGCAATAAGAGAGAGAGAGAGAGAGAGAGAGAGAGAGAGAGAGAGAGAGAGAGAGAGAGAGAGAGAGAGAGAGAGA
Organism: Portunus trituberculatus; assembly: GCF_017591435.1. Classification (NCBI taxonomy): domain Eukaryota; kingdom Metazoa; phylum Arthropoda; class Malacostraca; order Decapoda; family Portunidae; genus Portunus; species Portunus trituberculatus. Next base: position 13,966,474 of record NC_059304.1, read on the forward strand.
GAGAGAGAGAGAGAGAGAGAGAGAGAGAGAGAGAGAGAGAGAGAGAGAGAGAGAGAGTGTATACACACACACACACACACACACACACACACACACACACACACACACACACCAAATCAGATGAGGAGACGAGGGAGCAAACACGCAAGCTACCATTAACAATCTTAGCCTTCCTTATTTTCCACTCCTCTTCTTTCTTCCCTTTTACTTCTCCCCCTCCTCCCGAGTAAATCCAGGTTCACATCAGCATTCATAACCTGTAGTGAGCTCCCGTCAGTCCTGGGCATTATCTTGACGTATATCAAACGGCGAAGGAGGCAGAGAATGGATTGCTCTGAGGATGACAGGGCTAAAGAAGGGCGAGGGAGGAGAGAAATGAGGGTAGAGAGAAGAAGGAAGGGTTGGCTGGTAGGAGAGAAGGTCGAAGGATGGGCTAAGTTCTAAGTTTTAAGTCCTACATTGAGCTCTTCGGACAAGACAGAGACTTACGTACAATGACTGGAATATTCATAAGGACTCGCCGGGAAAATGAGGAAGATGAAGGAAGGCAAGAAGAGGGGGAGAAAGAGATAGATGGAGAGAAAGAAAGAAAAGAGAGATTAACCAAGTCATTCTTTTAATATCATGCATTTTTTTCTTTCTACCTATTATGTTCTTATCCTTTCATTTACTTTTGTCTCTTCCATCTGGTCTTGCCTCACCTATTTACCTGTTCTCAGAGGAACCTCGCTAACCGTTACCGTGATGGAGGGAAGTTGATATTTTTGCACTTTAGTGATCCTTGGCATTTTTCTTATAGTTCTTTTCACCGTCTTCTTATTTCCCTCCCTCCATGATACATTTAATTTTAGATCCCTTGATGTGCGAGTCTTCATCTTAATTTTTTTCTGATGGCGGTGATAAATCTACACAGCGCAGCCTCTCTCTCTCTCTCTCTCTCTCTCTCTCTCTCTCTCTCTCTCTCTCTCTCTCTCTCTCTTCTTCCAGCATCTTTACAACAGCTCTTTTCAAAATGTTTCGTTACCAGAAGCACTTCATTCCAAAGTAAGGAATTTCATGAGATCTAAGCTTTAACCGATCCACTGACTTTTCGAGATATGTGTTTGAGAGAAAATTGTTGACCTCTGAAATCAATGTTTTAGTCTTGTGTCCAATTCACTTCTCCCAATGGTTACTATTTTGCTTCACTTGCTCCAGTCATCCACCTCAGTAAGTCAGCCAGTCTCTTCAAAAAGGAAATAACAGTTAAGCTTCAGCAATGTGTCTTCTCAAATGGTGTAATTTACTAAAGTACAAGCCATAAGGAAATTACGAACTTTCCTTCACATGGACTATATCTTCAAAATTTTCCTCAATTTTCAAAACTCTCTTTACATTTAGCCTCTTCAGTACTATGACGCGTTTCCATATTCATTCTGCTTACTATATATTTGGAGATTTTACACAGCTTCAGAAACTCATGTGAGGGATTAAAATAGTGAAGACTCTGGCCATTAATCTTCTGACCTGCGTAGACCCTTCCTAATGTCGATAAAATGGTCTAATCATACACATATCTCAAGGTATAAGTGTGTCCTATAGTTCTGAAGAGATTAAAGTGATGAACTGTATTTTTAGGTCCACCATTTCCGAAAACGAACGGACTATCAGTTTTAAGTTCCGCATGGCTAAAGATATTGATCTCATAGCCAGAGACAGGTTCCAGCCCACCTCCAAATAAACAAAGCACACACATCACCTACAAATTACATTACGCCATTATCTCTCGGCAAACAAATTGGGACAGCGGCGCCTTAATGAAGCAAAGCAAAGGGAAGAAATAACAATAACAACATTACTGGTGTGGTTATTAATAGGAGTAGTATCATATTATTGTGGATGGTAGTAGTAGTGGTGGTAGTAGTGGAGGTGGTGGTGCTGCTGGTGGTGGTGGTGGTGGTAGTAGTAGTATAGTTTGTCTAGACTCAAAACACATTGTAGCTTATTGATGATGTAATTGATATGATATAAATGATAACTGTTTGGTGTTGATTACCATACTTATCACAAGGACAGACTACAGTTTTGCCTCAAGATCTGAGACACACACACACACACACACACACACACACACACACACACACATCATTCAGACACACACTAAGAAGCCACTTCAGAGCAGACGGACTATAGTAGCAGCAGAAGTACCTATAGCCCATAGTACCACAAGCACTCACAATAACAAAGGTAGATGGGACTTCTTACTATGTTGATGTTATCTCTCCAAATTACATCACCTCGTTCCATTCGATAGGTTCATAAGACGACCATCTCCCTCTCACACCTCTCCTTCCCTCTCAACCCTCGTATCAAAGAAGAGTTTCACATTTTGTAGTCTAATTAATTTCATTTGTCGTAGATGATGTATTTTTCATTAGACAAGGTGATGTAAAATGCAAGTATGCCGTCTATGTCCAGGCTCTCAGAATTCCCAGTTTCCTTCACTTCTCTGCCACGTGAAGGGGAAAAATATAAAAGAAAAGAAAGTCGAAAGGTCACAAAGAAGAGACACTAATCAGGGAAAGTCCACGAGAGCTCAGTGCTGATTAGATTGATGGACAGTACAAGGTAGCCAAACACAGGAAGGTAGGTAACTTTAAACCACTCAACAAATGACGAAGTTTCAAGACGGCACGTGGTGGGATTCGAACCTACGCATGAATAACTACCCGATCCCACGCTCACCACCTTATCCACTACGCCACCGCCTCCTCGCTCTCTCTCTCTCTCTCTCTCTCTCTGCTGTTGTCTTCTTATGCCTTGCGCTCATCCCTCTAATTAAAAGGAAGGCATCCAGGAGCGTCTTAATTAGATTGACAAAATTTCTTTTCATATTACCTCATTTTCAAGATAGTTTTGAATGTCAGTTTCTATTTATTTTTCTTCACATTCCCTTTTACTTGGTTATCTTCTCTATTGGCAAGAAAATAATAATAATACTCGAAACTTCAACTTCTTTCTCTGTTATAGTTATTTTTCTCACACCTGTTTTCCCTCACATTCAATTTTTAACCCTATACCAATTAGCATTTTAGAGATACAGTCCCCGCCACTAGTGTCAAACAGTTAATGTATGCGTGTGTTTTTCTTCCTAAGGGCGAAGCAAAAATATATTCCCTGTGCTCCCTACCATAGTGACGCTCTGCTGTCTAGTTTCCATATATTTACATAATTAATTGTACGTCTACATGTGAACACTCTTGTAGCATGTATGTAGTGTGTGTGTGTGTGTGTGTGTGTGTGTGTGTGTGTGTGTGTGTGTGTGTGTGTGTGTGTGTGTGTGAGAGAGAGAGAGAGAGAGAGAGAGAGAGAGAGAGAGAGAGAGAGAGAGAGAGAGAGAGAGAGAGAGAGAGAGAGAGAGAGAGAGAGAGAGAGAGAGAGAGAGAGAGAGAGAGAGAGAGAGAGAGAGAGAGAGAGAGAGACAGAGACAGAGAAACAGAGACAGAGAGACAGAGAAACAGAGACAGAGAGAAAGAAAGAAAGAGAGAAAGAATGAAAGACGAAAAAAAAAAAACATACCATGTAGTAAAAAAAAAGAAAAAGAGAAAGAGATAAACAACAATACAAGTGAAAAAAAAAACAAGACAAAAAATAACACAGCGAAACCTTAGAAGACGCTCTCCAAAATTTTCCCGCTGTCTTGTTGTGAATGAGAAACTTAACATAACTTCTGGAGGAGGATGAGGAGGAAGGAGGAGGAGGAAAACAAGGAGTAAGGCAACGGGGATGATGACAAAGGACAGGGAACATATTGGGAAACGATGGGACGAGGAAAAGGAGGAGGAGGAGGAGGAGGAGGAGGAGGAGGAGGAGGAGGAGGAGGAGGAGGAGGAGGAGGAGGAGGAGGAGGAAGAAGAAGAAAAAGAGAAGGAAGAGGAGGAGGAGGAGAAATAATCATTGAGCATTAAGTAAAATAATAAAAGGATTAAAACTGAACGCGTACATTCATACCACGAAGAGAGAGAGAGAGAGAGAGAGAGAGAGAGAGAGAGAGAGAGAGAGAGAGAGAGAGAGAGAAACAGACAGACAGACACACACACACACAGACAGACACACAGACAGGCAGACAAACAAACAGACAGACAAACAAACAGACAGACAAACAGACACGTAAACAGACAGATAGACAGATAAACAGATAGAAAATAAGAGAAATTATAGTGAACATGAGAAAAAGAGAGCGAGAGAGAAACCCAGGCTTGTTTTAGTGGACGAGTTAATCCCATCCCGGCTTCCACGGTCGTCGAGGCAACTCACTACCCGCCTATTGTCCTGCAGGAGGAGATAACATTGCCAGCCGCCTCCCCTTAAGTGTTGTAATGCGTACTCGTCTACCGGAACAACTACACTGGGCTGAATGGATAGTATCACTCGGAAGGACACAATGCCAACCCTGAGAGGAAGGAAAAGACTTGAGCCAATGCTGCTACACTGTGTTGGTTCAGTTCACAACATAGTTAACCAGCACGCCATGACTACAGTGACAAGGCTTTATAGTGTGTGTGTGTGTGTGTGTGTGTGTGTGTGTGAATTACTCCTAACTTTCCCCGGGATAATGGCTGACAGTTGGCGGGTAATGCATGGTGTTATTAAGTTGTTTAACGCATTAATGAAATAAAGTGTTTATAAATTGCTTATGTAAAAGTGACAATTATTGCTGGGTGGGTTATGATGCGGTCATTGCCTTCACACACACACACACACACACACACACACACACACACACACACACACACACACACAAGGCAGACACAGCTCCGGTACATACACGCCTCAATGCATTCTGCTTTGTCAATACAGGGAGACGATTGCAAGAGGAGGAATAGCCTGGGCCACTCCAGACAGGCAGAGTATATACACAGGATGATGGGACCCGCCACCCGTGCCTCCCTGTTAATCACTGTCCGTGTATCACAACAACTGACACACATTCAGACGGAGGAGTTGACAATGGTTACACTGCGGAAATAGAGAAGAAACCGAGCAAAAGGGATCACATGTCTAGTCTTCTATTTAATAACTAATTTGTGTTTTGATGCTTTCTTTTTCACACCATATATTTTTTGCTTTTTGTGTCTTTAATTTTGTGTCTTCTTTTTGCTGTATGAATGGTCTTATGAGGAGAGGAATAAAGGTATAAAAATATCTAAAATTATAGATATATTTCTCTGCTTAACTCTGGAACTTCCTACCTGTGTTTGTATTTCCAGCTTCCTATGATTTGATTTGATTTAAGAGAGAGGCTTCAAGACATTTATCCCTATCTTTTAGCTAACCCTTTCTGATCTGTAAAAGGACTGGGGACTGAGTGGGCCTTTTTTTTAAATTTATTGTTACCCTTGGCTAGTTTTCCTCAATTTCACACACAAAAATCTTCCCATATAATCGATAATAAAACTGTCAAAACTTTTAAGAACACAGACTCTGCTCCACAACTAACATCCTAGGCCTCAATTTCTTGCAGGGATAAATAGGATGCAACACTGAACCCTTTCATTTCTGGGACACCTTGAGTTTTGGGTGTGATTAGACGCTTTTATTTACATTAGGAAGGGTCCATGGAATTCAGAAGTTTAATGGTCAAAGTCTTTACTATTACAAACCCCTAAGTAAGTTTCTGAAGCTGTATAAAATCACCATATAGTACACAAAATAAATACAAAAACCCGTCCAGGTACTAAAGGGGTAAACATTAACACTAACGATTCATCACTACTAAGCATCCCTCAAAAAGCACTACAGGCGTAATTTTTCTCGTCTCCATACAATATTGTACCCCTTCCTTCCATCTCCAATACAAGAGAGGATATGGAGAGGAGCCTTCGCCCTTACCACCCAACGTCTCTACCTTAAGATTACCTAGTGGACCTTAGAAAACACAGCCCGAGGATGGTGAACGGCTCGGAGGCTGTTCTCCTTTTGTGTTACCTTGAAAGAACACACCAGAAAAGATGAAGGAAGGGAAAGTTAGGGCTGTGAGGGAACAGGAGATGGAAAAAGCGAAAGCGAAAGCGAGAGAGAGAGAGAGAGAGAGAGAAAGAGAGAGAGAGAGAGAGAGAGAGAGAGAGAGAGAGAGAGAGAGAGAGAGAGAGAGAGAGAGAGAGAGAGAGAGAGAGAGAGAGAGAGAGAGAGAGAGAGAGAATGAATGAATGAATGAATGAAAGAAGTAAAGAGTGAAGAAATATATACAGCACAATTCTCTCCCATCCTCCTCCTCCTCCTCCTCCTTCCCTTCCTCCCTTGATTACTCCATTCCATTCCATCTCAGCTTCAAAACGGAGTAAAAATAAATAATAACCGATTGCTAAACCCACGGCCAGTTCCCCTCCCCCCCCCTGACGAGCCCCTCCCAACCCCCGAACGACCAACGAACTACGACTTCCAGTGAAAATTGACATAGACTGATACGACCCGCGGATGAGAGAGAGAGAGAGAGAGAGAGAGAGAGAGAGAGAGAGAGAGAGAGAGAGAGAGAGAGACTGGGGAGAGGAGTGGAATTAAATTTAACGAGTTCTTTTTGTTGAGAACATCATGGAGGAATGGAAAGGGGGAAGGGACGGCGCCAAGGTGAAGGAAAGAAGGTTCAGGAAGGAAAAGGGAGGAAGAAGAAGAGGAGGAGGAGCAGGAGAAGGAGGAGGAGTAGGAGGAGGAGGAGGAAGAGGAGGGAAAGAAGGGAACGGTTGGAAGAGTGAAGAATGTCAGAGCTGGAGTATCGATTTACATGAGAGAAAATGGAAATCGATAGAGAAGAAGGGGGAAAATAAAGACGGAGAAGAAGTAAGAGTAAGACGAGTAGGAGGAAGAGGAAGAGGAAGAGTAAGAGGAAAAGGAAGAAAAAGAGGAGGAGGAGGAGGAGGAGGAGGAGGTAAGATAGAGGTAGGATATGTTGAGGAAGGCTGCAAAATGGAGGAATCGAGTAGTGTGAATCGTGGAGGAGTGAGAGAAAGGAAGAGGGATGGAGGGAAAACCAGGGACAAGAATTATAAAGAGTGGTGGTGGTGGTGGTGGTGGTGGTGGTGGTGGCGGTGGTGAAGAAGGCTATACATTACAATGAGGAATAGAAAGAGAGATAGGAGGAGGAGGAGGAGGAGGAGGAGGAGGAGGAGGAGGAGGAGGAGGAGAGGAGGAGGAGGAGGAGGAGGAGGAGGACGAGGAAGAAGAAGAAGAAGAAGAAGAAGAAGAAGAAGAAGAAGAAGAAGAAGAAGAAGAAGAAGAAGAAGGAAAAGAAAAAATGCAAAAAGAAGAAAATAAAGACAAGAAGGAAGACGAAAAAAGAAAAACAAGGAGGAGGAGGAGAAAGAGCAACAGGAGAACAACAAAAAAACAACAACTCCAGCAACAGACACTAAGAAAAAAAAGAGAAAAGAAAAAAATAAGAAGAGGAACAAACTGAAAACTTTCCTAATTAAGAGAACAGTTTCGTACACCAAAGAAAGACGTGCCCAAGTGTCTGGTGGAATTAAATAACAAAATAAGAGAAGTAAAAAATAAATAGAAATCACAAAAAAAAATACAGGGCGAAATACGAGTAGTACTGGGATGAAAGTGCTGGGCGATGGTAATTGTAAAAGTTTCCAGAGAGAGAGAGAGAGAGAGAGAGAGAGAGAGAGAGAGAGAGAGAGAGAGAGAGAGAGAGAGAGAGAGAGAGAGAGAGAGAGAGAGAGAGAGAGAAGAAAAGGATGAGAAGGGTGTGTGTGTGTGTGTGTGTGTGTGTGTGTGTGTGTGTGTGTGTGTGTGTGTGTGTGTGTGTGTGTGTGTGTGTGTGTGGGGAGAGCGGGGGAGGGGACGGTCCCGCCGATCTTTGCTGCAGTAACACACGTTTCTGTGGTAGTAGTAGTAGTAGTAGTAGTAGTAGTAGTAGTAGTAGTAGTAGTAGTAGTTGTTGTTGTTGTTGTTGTTGTTGTTGTTGTTGTTGTTATCTATTGTTATTGTTGTTGTTGTTATCTATTGTTGTTGTTGTTGTAGTTATTGTTGTTGATGTTGTTGTTGTTGTTGTTTGTTGTTGCTGTTGTTGTTGTTGTTGTTGTTGTTGTTGTTGTTGTTGTTGTTGTTGCTGTTGTTATTGTTGTTGTTGCAGTTATTGTTGTTGATGTTGTTGTTGTTGTTGTTGTTGTTGTTGTTGTTGTTGTTGTTGTTGTTGTTGTTGTTGCTGGTGGTGGTGGTGGTGGTGGTGGTGCATACTTGTCCTTCAGTTATCAACAGTGCAGTAATTGTTTTAGTAACGTTAACAATATACAGACATTTAACCACGTTGGAGAGGAGGGGTGGGGTGGAAGGAAACACATGTGAAAGAAGTGCAATCTATTCCCTCAGCTCCTCTGAAGAAGCTGTAGGCGATACCGAGGGAAAGAACTCAGCTCCTTTCACCAGTAGAATAAACTCAGCTCCTTTCACCAGTACCTCCTTCTACCTCCTCCACGAAGGTGAAACCAAGGGAAAGAACTGAGCTCCTTTCACCAGTGCTTCCATCTACCACCTCTCCTCCAATAAATTCATTAAGAAAAAAATACAAATCAAAGAAAACGGAAAACATATAATAGAGAAAAGAAACAAGAAACTCAGCCAACTAATATGAATAGCAATAAAAAGCCATTTACAACAAAACGATACGAACAAACAATAACCGAATGTCCCCTGAACCCTCCCCTCAACACACACACACACACACACACACACACACACACACACACACACACACACACAATCATCCACACGCCCACCCACCAACACACACACACACACACACACACACACACACACACACACACTCGACTCACAATCGAGAGGCCCGGGTTCGAGTCCCGGTAAGCGGCGAGGCAAATGGGCAAGCCTCTTAATGTGTGGCCCCTGTTCACCTAGCAGTAAATAGGTACGGGATGTAACTCGAGGGGTTGTGGCCTCGCTTTCCCGGTGTGTGTTGTGTGTTGATGTGGTCTCAGTCCTACCCGAAGATCGGTCTATGAGCTCTGAGCTCGCTCCGTAATAGGGAAGACTGGCTGGATGACCAGCAGAGGACCGAGGTAAATTACACACACACACACACACACACACACACACACACACACACACACACACACACACACACACACACTTTCATTAGAGCGTCCTTGAACCCTGAGCCTCCCACCCTGGTGTCAATAGTGAAAACCCTCTTTACTCACGCACTTGAAATCGCTGGAGTTAACCACCTATTTCGAGAGAGAGAGAGAGAGAGAGAGAGAGAGAGAGAGAGAGAGAGAGAGAGAACGGTTGAGATATGAGAAGAGGGGAAGAGACGAGAATTCCAATAAAGTAAAGGAATAAGGAGGAAGGACGATGAAACTAAGTAGGGAAGGGAAGAAAAATGGATGAAGGAAGTGAAGGAATGTAAGGACCAGGAAGGAAGGAAGGGAAGAGGAAAAAGAGAGGAGGGAGAGGGAGAAAGGATGAGTGAGTGAGGAAACTAATGGAAAGCGCGGAAAGAGGAAAAGGAGAGGGGGAAAACTGAATGTAGGGCATTATACCATTCTCTCTCTCTCTCTCTCTCTCTCTCTCTCTCTCTCGGTCTTTCTCTTGATCAGTAGTCTTCACCATCCACTAATTACCAGTAAGTACCTGTGGTGAAGATCAATAAAAGGTAATTGAAGGTAAGGAAGGTAAATAAGAATGAAGAGGAAGATAATAACACGGTAAGGAGAGAAGGAAGCAGGTAGCCAGATGTAAGGTAGAACAGAGGGTGAAGCGATAGGGAGAATACGAATAAAAATCTTTAGGTAAGGAGATACTTAGGTAGACAGGTAGAAAGGTAGGTAAGATAGGTAAGGTAAGGTAGGTGAGATCATAATTATAGCCCCACGGCAGGTCAAACATATATTGAGTTGCCGTACTACTAATGATATCAAACTGTAAGACCGACCATCGCCTTGCTAAACCTGAGAAAATTATGACGAAAAGGTTGCGGTGATTTGCTTTAAAGTCTATGTGTGTGTGTGTGTGTGTGTGTGTGTGTGTGTGTGTGTGTGTGTGTGTGTGTGTGTGTGTGTGTGTGTGTGTGTGTGTGTGTGTGTGTGTGTGTGTGTGTGTGTGTGTGTGTGTGTGTGTGTGTGTGTGTGTGTGTGTGAGAGAGAGAGAGAGAGAGAGAGAGAGAGAGAGAGAGAGAGAGAGAGAGAGAGAGAGAGAGAGAAAACAAGGGCACCACACCTCACACTACCAAACAGGAGGGAGAGGGGGGAAAGCTACATACATAAAGGTGCAGGAGTGGTGTGGCTCTGAGCACACCACCACACATCACACAACAGAAAACTAGAGGCATGAATATCCGAGGAGGAGGAGTTCTGGCCGCTGTTCTGCTCTGCTCTACTAAGCTCAGCGCGGGTCAGGCCGGGTCAACGCTCAGGTAAATGTAGCGGAAGGAAAAATATTCAGCCAAGCCAAGATTTTTGCATCGGCGCAGGTTAGGTAAAGGCTCATTGAGATTATTCAAAATGTGCGCACCGGTGAAGAATTTTATAGAGTTTTCCAGCCAGAGAGAGAGAGAGAGAGAGAGAGAGAGAGAGAGAGAGAGAGAGAGAGAGAGAGACAGAGACAGATAGAAAGAAAAGTCACGAGAGATCACCATGGACTCAATTACACCTCTCTCTCTCTCTCTCTCTCTCTCTCTCTCTCTCTCTCTCTCTCTCTCTCTCTCTCTCTCTCTCTCTCTCTCTCTCTCTCTCTCTCAATACACCTCTCTTAAACTAGGTTTACGAGTCATTTCAGGGATGTTTAGAGAGAGAGAGAGAGAGAGAGAGAGAGAGAGAGAGAGAGAGAGAGAGAGGAGAGAGAGAGAGAGAGAGAGAGAGAGAGAGAGTTTGTTTAAATAAGAGAGAAAGAGAGAGAGAGAGAGAGAGAGAGAGAGAGTGAGTGTGTGTGTGTGTGTGTGTGTGTGTGTGTGTGTGTGTGTGTGTGTGTGTGTGTGTGTGTGTGTGTGTGTGTGTGTGTGTGTGTGTGTGTGTATGAGTGACAATATTGGTCATAGCAGTAGCAACAATTTCCTGTGACCTAAAGCGTTTCCTGACCGGACAGAGAGAGAGAGAGAGAGAGAGAGAGAGAGAGAGAGAGAGAGAGAGAGAGAGAGATTGAAGGGCGACTCATCTCTATACGGCGCAGATAGGCATTAAAAAAAGAAAATATTGACATACCGAAGAGGTTTAGAAATATAGAGATAACAAATATATGACTGATAGACGGAAACACGAACTGATATATAGAGAAACGGATATACAAAGAAAACAATACCCATGTGATAGAAACAAACATACACAGACACATACATACACACATAGATGAAAAATATAAATACGGCCACGAAACTCTCATGAACAAACTCCTTGCTGCGTTTCACAAAAGCCTCAATTTTTTCTCCATTCTTCTTGTGTTGTCTGGCTATTCATGCTCATTAAGTCTCTCAGCATCTCTCTCTCTCTCTTTGTCTGCCTGCACTCTTTGTTCCGCTGCCTCTTCCGTCCGATAACTGTCTATTTGTTGCGATGTATCTGCGTCACTGGTCCGTGGGGTGGGGAGTCTTCATTGTTCGCATATTACAGCAAAGACTGACGGTAATGGAGACTTTTCATCTTTACTTCATTCCTGAGTTCCATATCAAGAGGGAGGCTTTCAGATATCACATAGTTTCCTGGGGTAGTATTCTGAAACATTTCAGCGCCGCACCTCAATATTTCAAAAGTGTGTTGTTTAAGTCACCTGTGGTTTTAACTCTTTCAATACCATGCCGCGTTTTCATATCTATTCTGGTTAGTATTTGGTGATTTTCTACAGATTCAGAATGTTATCTAGGTGTTGAAATAATGAAAACTCTGGCCATTAATCTTTTGACCTCCATACACACTTCCTAATGACAATAAAATTATATAATCATACTCAAAACTCATGGTAAAAATGTGTCCTAGTACTGCAGGGGTTAAGGGTGTCTACGGTTATAATGAGAAATCAACACCATTTCAACATTACTAACGGATGAAACAGTCTTGAGGATCAAACAAAACATCTCTGTGGTTCATCAAAAATAGTTATGGTGCGAGAACAAAGCGTTTCTGAATAGAGGCACTGGACTGAGATTATATTTGTAGTCATTTGCGTATAGAGAGACCGCCACGTGTATGTAGGCCTGTTGGTTTCTTGCAGCTTCCTTAATGGTCTTATGTTCTTACGCTGCTCTCTTCCTGCCTCTCCGTGTTTAGCGTGATGAGAGCATTGTGGGGTAAATCACGGGCAGCCATACGAATGGGTAGCACTTATTTTTATACAAGGAAGGCTCCGGCAAAGCATGGAAAAAAAGGAGGAAGAAAGAAGCAAGAGTCTATCCGTATTGCTAACTACAACATGAGTCACAACGAGTATGGAATATGTGTGCGCTATGTAAACTTCAAAACTATTAATAAGGAATATGCTTATAAATTACAGCTGAGAATTAAGGACAGGAAGAGAATATATGTATGAATGCACACCGTGAATGCAACACCACACCACCACCACCACCACCACCACCACTAGTATCCTCACGAGACAATGCCAAGAGGGTATGTTAACTTCGCTTCCCGCCACTCTCACGGCATTATTCCTCAGTGACCATTATCCTTCAATAAATCTCACGTCTTAGCACAGAAAGATAAGCATTTTGGCAACACAACACTTATCATTCAGTTGTTGGGGTTATTGCCAACACAAAACTTCTTATTCTGTTTTGAAGCAATTGCCAACACAGCACTCCTTATTCAGTTTTTGGGGTTATTGGCAACACAACACACATTATTGTTTTTTTTTATATATCATGTGGGCTTTTCACGGGAATTTATGGGCTAAAGGGGATACTTTTTGAAGTGCCTCCTATCTCAAAGCCCACCCGCTAGGAAACCGTTGCCCTGAGTGAGAAAGCCCAACCTACACTCGGACCGTGGATAGGATTCGAACCCGCGCGCTTGGAGACCCCTCGGATCCCAAAGCACGCATGGTTCCACTGTACCACGGCGGTTATTGGCAACACACACACCTCATTCAGTTTTGGGGTTATTGGCAACACAACACTCCTTATTGTTTGAGGCAATTGACAGCAAAACGCCCCTCATGGCCTTCCGCTTTCCGTCTAGTCAACATCTATTCAGGGGTTGGTTGTCGGCGTCATGTTCCGTGTAATGTACCGCTGGCCTTTGTTGCGGTGACCTCCAGGGTTTCATTGTCGTATGTCTCACTTGCATGGAGTTTGGAATAGGTGTTTTGTCTCCAAATTACAGCGTCCCTCTTATTCCATTCCTCTTATACCTCGGCCTATCTGTCCAAATGTCTTTTTATTTATATTTAATCTATTTATTAATCATTTTTATTTGTATGTAGTGATCTTTTTCTTTCTTTCTCAGTTACTTATTTTCTCCCTTTCTTCCTTCCTTTCATTCTTTCCTTCTTTCTATCTTCAGTGTCTTCTTTGTTTCTATAGCATATTTATATATATCACTACTTAACTTAAGCGTGTTATCAACTTTCACCGACTCTCATGTCACATCATTCATTATTTATCCAACACAAACGCATATTGATTCATGCGATAAGGAATACTTAGCATAATCTTACGTGTGTCGACTTGAAATTCCTAGAAAGACTCGCATCATTCATGAATTACCACAAAATATTAATGACTCAATCACGACCTTCACCTCGCCCCTTCACTGGCAGATCGTCGGTAATGTCATTTTCTTTTTTACAAAATCTTACATAAGAGCAAAGTTGAGCATAAGAAATTGAATTAACGCTCCTTTTAAAACTCTTCTACTTCCTCTCATTTACTAGTCGCGCTTTGAAGGTTTTCTTTCCAAAGTTTGTTTTGTGGCCCTTTGTTTGTCCTCCTTTCGCCGTAAAAAAAAAATAAATAAAAAATAGGACACATTTTTTCCATTTCCCTTCAAACTTTTTAGCTTCTCGTCTCACAACTTTCTTGCGGCTCCAACTTCGCCCTAAAGAGAAGACGACAACAATTCCAATTCATGTGTAATATATGCGTGTCACGATTGTCGAGGATGAGTAAACAACTGCATTGCTTTCAGATTGATTACTTTCATTGCAGCTGTAATGATAAGATTTAAGCAAAAAATATTTCACCACTTTTTTTTATCATATATATTTTTGCTCTTACTGAGAGATGCTATTAAGCAAATCCGAGCGTGATTCATTCTTCTATTTTTCTTTTTTTTTTTAGTTATTTATTTAGTCATTTCATTCACTAAAAGCTTTCACTAATGAAGCGATGAACTCTTCAGAAGAACAGCGCTCAGTCCCTTTATACAGTCTGACTTTTCCTTATTGTTGAAGCATTTTCGACACAAAGACTTAGCGCCTGCCATTCTTTCCTCTCATGACCTGAACTGCGAGGCCCTCAGGTGGGCTGAATAAATGCTTTCACTCCCTGCAAGCAGTGCACTTAAGCGTATTATATTCTTTACGCAGTTCCTGCACAGGCTTTTATACAACTAAATAACAGCAATTCCTGCAGGCAGTAATACATGTATCTTATTCTGGAAATATTTTCAGCTTGGGAAATAGGAGAGACAGGATTAGTTACAGGGAAGCAGCGTGCTTGTTGTATTCCGGAAAGAGTTGCGGTGATGTCCACTATTTAATACACATTGCTATGCTCGGCGTAATTTTTGGGGTTAAAATATCTAGTTTGTGTCATTTACCATCTAGTTTTGGGAGTTTGTGCAACGCGGAATCCACAACTTTTGATGAGGACAATAGTTAGGCGGCACTCCCCCGTTGGTCACCCCCCTGCTCATCCCTCGTGACTCCCTCGGCCACACCACTGCGGTAATTACACGCCGCCCACTTCAATATGCACACAGACATCACATTTCTGATCCTACAGTTCCAGTGAGGTGATTTTTCCCGCTACACTGACCACCGCATCGCTGCTGACTGACTGTGACATCGCCATTTCCGTCTGTCGGAGCGAATCTGCACAAGTGATTTATGGCATTTCTGACAAGGTTTGATTTTCTCTTTGCGACCTTCATCCCGTCTTCTCTTGCTCCTCCTATTCCTTTTTGTGCTACTGGAACGGATGTAATATTGCTTTCTTTCTTATCTTTTTTTTTTCTGCTGACGATCTTGGTGGTTATATCTGTATTATTTATTTTTTCCTTGTGAATTTCATGCTGTTGTTTACCTGTTGCATCAATGGAAAAAATGTAAAGATAATATTCACTAAGTCTTTAACCTGTTTTTCCTCCTTTATTAACATTTTGTAAGGAAAACATTTCAGAATCCAATTGAAAACATAAAACTGGTTCAAGTCTGTACTCTTATATTCTCCTTCTAAGTTTTCAATCAGGATTTTGTTTTATTCGTGGTTCAGGTGAAGAAATTTTGCTTCGGAGAAAACTACAGAAATATCTTTCCTTCAATTGTATTTCATTCTTATCGAGCATTCCATTTATATCGTCTCAAAGTGAATTCCTCTTTTTCCAGTGATATCATAGCGTTCTTTTATCAAAACATATTTCAATTACTATATATTTTACTTTTTATACTTTCTTCCCAAACATTTCCAGCAAGATTCATACCTCTCCCACGGTGCAGACTAATGAATTCTCCCTTCAGACGGCACCGCAGACAAACATTTCCATTTTACCGCATGGTTTGCCCGGCTCTCCGACTCACCTCTCCCTTTACACATCAATTGCCAGACTACGACCACGAGGGACCCATTTCAATCCCACACCTGGATAAGTGAGCCATCTCTCCGTCTGTACATCAACCTGCTCCCTACCTTTTCCTTTCCCTTCCCCTCCAGAACCGTACCCAGCTCACTTTACTCCTACCTTTCTCCTTCCTCCTTACTCCCATCCGTCTCTCGCCCTTCCCCAACCTCTTTCCTCCACCTCTCTCCCTTGCAGCGACAAATACCTCTCCAGCCATCTGAGCCCCTACGCGCCCCTCTCAGCAGTGACCCAACTAGCCTCTTCCTCCTTCTCCTCCTTCTCCTCCTCCTCCTCCTGCTCCTCGTCCTTCTCCTCGCACCAGCTGGCAAACTTTCTGAAACTAAGACGAGAAATCCTAAATCTTTCTCTCTGTCTTTAACATTTCCTCCGAGCCGTCAAGTTCCTCCTCTAACCCCTCCTCCTTCCTCCATTTCTTGTCGTCTTTCCTCCAACTCCTCTTCCTCCTCCTACATCTTTTTCTTTCTCCTCCCGCTACTCGTTTTCACCCTTTTTTTGTCTCTTCCACTTATACTGACCCACATCTTCCCTTCCTCTTTGCTAGGAAAAGACGGGGAAATAGATGGAAGACAAACACACACACACACACACACACACACACACACACACACACACACACACACACACACACACACCTTCAGTAGCCTCTCAAAGGACTCTCGGGCGGATCAGGGGCAAGATCTGAGCGCTGACGTAAAGAGATTGTCACGTCAAAAACCACAAATGCTCACAAACTCCACGAGATACGATTGCGACGGGCGAGATCGCGAGAATTAATTGCCGCGGAGAGAGAGAGAGAGAGAGAGAGAGAGAGAGAGAGAGAGAGAGAGAGAGAGAGAGAGAGAGAGAGAGAGAGAGAGAGAGAGAGAGCGTTGAATGTTTCCTTTCATCTTTAAGTTCTCTGGTTTACTAAGCCTCTACAATTTGACTTTCTTTCAGCTCATGGAGTAAAGCCGAGTATATTTTATTTTTTTAGATTATTAGCATGAAAAGCATTCTTGAAATTTGGCTTATCATCTTTGCCACCTTGGATATCATAGAGAGAGAGAGAGAGAGAGAGAGAGAGAGAGAGAGAGAGAGAGAGAGAGAGAGAGAGAGAGAGACGGGTGAAATTTGAGCTTCGTCCGATACACCATACATCTCTCTCAAGCCCGCAGGATAGACTACCTCATCAAGCCAGAGCACTGAAGCCTAATGGAGTACGTCGCCCTTTCATGTGCCTCCTGCTTACTGCCTCTCTAAGCCCCTTGCCATTCAGCCTCCTCCCCCCTCCACAGGCCTCGAAGCTAATGTGCGTACTTACCACACCAGCAAGAATCCCTTGGACTGACCTGCCCCAACACACTTCAGACTGATTATGTTGGCAGCGGGTGAGTCACAGGCATACACGTCACACATAGGCCAGTATTACTAAACGCTTTGTTCTTGATCTCTCTCTCTCTCTCTCTCTCTCTCTCTCTCTCTCTCTCTCTCTCTCTACGATCTCCAAAGTGTAAAAGGTAGTTAGCAAATTTTCAAGAATGATTTTCATGCTAATAATCTGAAAAAAAAAATGTTACTTGTCTTTTTATCCATGAACTGAAAGAAAGTGAAATTATAGAGTCTTAGTAAACCAAAGGCCTTGAACATGAGACGAT
>NC_059304.1:13988892-14006392 GCF_017591435.1 Portunus trituberculatus
AGGAGTGTCAAGAAAACACCTTGGAAACGCTACTCATTAATGAACAGAAGAAAGACAGGCGGGCGACAGGGATCGAAAACCACATGTACTGAAAGAAACGCAATGAATAGAGGAGGAAACACAAGGCCACAGAAGGAAACTATAGTAAAGAGCAGCAGGGAACGAGGCGGATAAGAGACAGACAGAAAGACTCACAAATACATACTAACAGAAAGAACAGAATAAGAAAGACAGGAAGGGTAAGAAAAAAAACGCAGGGAACGAGACGCATAAGAACCAGACAGAAATAGAAAGACTCACAAAGACTGACAGAAAGAAAGAGACACACAAATAGAAAAGAGTAGGAGAGACGGGAAGGTGAAAAAAAATAGAGGAGAATGGAAGAAATTAGTGAAAAAGGAAGGAAATGCAGAGAAGACAGAAAGAACTACAACTAATCAATATAGGAAGTAATTGCAAAAGCGAAGTAAAAATAGACAGAGAAAAATAGAGAATAGAGAGAGAAAAATAGACATAAGGACAGATAAATATACATCGGAGACAAGGAGGAAAGGAGAAAAAATATAAAGACAGATGGAAAAGATATGACAATGGGAAAGTGAGATAAAAAAAAGATAGAAAGACCAGCAGTGTATCTGAGATGGGCGAGGCGTGTACGACGTGAAAGAGCCAGGCACTGAGGGGCGATAAGACTCTCTCTACCTCACTTCCTCACCCCCCAACACCATCACAAAGGCGGTGACAAGGCTGCAAGTTACATATGAGCGACGCTTTAAGGTGATGTGTTCTAGCTGCCCGCCCGTCGCTGAGAGCATACGTAGGGGCGCCGTCATCTCCACCGGGAAAAGAATATAGGAAAAAAAATAATAGGAAATAGAGAAGAAAATCCATATGGTCGTCATTCCCTATTCTCTGACCTTGCAACACATCATGTCAACGAGACGCCAACACACACACACACACACACACACACACACACACACACACACACACACACACACACGACCTGATGCCGCCACACACTGACTGCTTGCTGCCTTGACAGACGTGCATTCCTAATACATGAATGGTTGTGTGTATACCTACGTTATGCATACCGGTGAGTGAGAGAACAGTGGTCAGTTGTGAGTCTGCAATGGTTAGAGAAAAATATATGATCTCTCTCTCTCTCTCTCTCTCTCTCTCTCTCTCTCTCTCTCTCTCTGTGTACGCGTCAATCTATTTTTCACTGTAAAACTCTACGAAAACTTTATCACAACGTTGCATAGAACAAACATTACAGTATTCACTCTATTCCTGGAGAGGCGCGACACTTGGAGCGTGTTGGAACAGATTGAAACCATTCCAAACTGGTTGATAGCTTTTGCCTTTTCGCCAAGTTGCCTTACACAGGAAACGAGACTACATTCAATCTGTTGGCAGTAACACACACACACACACACACACACACACACACACACACACACACACACACACACACACACACACACACACACACACACACATTATTTATCCCTGCTAAATCTCTTATAAACATGCAAATTTCTACGAAGAACTATTTGACCAATGAATGAATAATCTATCTGTATCCACCTCATTATTAAACCTTCCAGTGCTATCGGGCATGTCAAGGCCAATAAAATATTTCATCCCAAGTTGAATAGGACACTACATTTTTTTTTTTTCATTACCTTCATTTCTTTACGCCTCATAACGAACCTAATACACAAACGAAGTCAAGAAACAGTATAATCTCTTCACCAATTGCGGTTTAATCCCCCATCAATAAATTCAATAAGAAACGAATAAAACAAGTACTACATTCTTATCACCACTCAAAGTTTCACCAGTAGTCAAGGTCACTCAATCACCGACACACTCATGGCACGGAAAAGACGATACTTGGGGTAGGAAACTTAATATCTTTAGTATCACGCCGCGTTTACATACTCATTCTGCTTACAATTTGGTGATTTATGCAGCTTCAGAAACTTATGTGGGGGGATTGAAATAGTGAAGACTGTGGCCATTAATCTTCTGGCCTCCGTAGACCCTTCCTAATGTCAAGAAAATCATCCAGTCACACCCAAAACTCAAGGTAAAAATGCGTCTCAGTATTGAAGGGGTTAAACAGCTTGAGAAACTTATGATGGGGTGATTGAAATACTGAAGACCCTGGCCTTTAATCTTCTGCCCTCCTTACTTGGTTGTTTAGTTATGGTAGACTGGTCTGTTAGTGTTCTGATGGGTGTGGTTAGTTAGTTAAAATTAGATAGGTTGATGAATATTCTTGAGGTCACAAATTAATAGAGAACAGTATAGAATTGTGATGAGTTAACCATTAATCCTCCAAGCCTCCATAGACCCTTCCTAATGGCATTAATAAACTCTTCTACTCACACCCAAAACTCAAGGTAAAAATGCGTGCCAGTACTGAAGGGGATAAAAAAATCATCTTATCACACCCAAAAATAAAGAAAAAAATGCATTCCAGTTCTGAAGGGGCTACAAAATCGTCTAATCACATCCAAAACTCAAGGTAATAATGCGTGGCAGTACTGAAGGGTTAATACGGCCACACTTTTTTTTTCTCAGCGTAAGTAGGTCAAGGAACGTTGAAAACAAGATCACAGTGCTCCCTTGGGCGGTCAGTAACTATTGAAGCATGCAAGGTTAAGAGAGGTGAAGGATTATACCTGTGTTTGTGTGTGTGTGTGTGTGTGTGTGTGTGTGTGTGTGTGTGTGTGTGTGTGTGTGTGTGTGTGTGTGTGTGTGTGTGTGTGTGTGTGTGCGCGCGCTTGTGAGTGTATACGTGCAGGTCTTCCCCGTAGCTAAATGCTTGCGATGATCAGCTTGTTTTGTTTTTCTACTTTCTTTGCCTCTCTCTCTCTCTCTCTCTCTCTCTCTCTCTCTCTCTCTCTCTCTCTCTCTCTCTCTCTCTCTCTCTCTCGTGATCTTTGTTTGTATTTCATTGTGTCTCCCTCCTTCACTTGTATCTCTCGGTTATGTAATCATTCTTCCCGAGAGAGAGAGAGAGAGAGAGAGAGAGAGAGAGAGAGAGAGAGAGAGAGAGAGAGAGAGAGAGAGAGAGAGAGAGAGAGAGAGAGAGAGAGAGAGAGTGAAATCAAGTTATATACCATAAATGTAATATGCTACATATAATATTGTTGATTATTCACCTCTCTTTCTCTCTCTCTCTCTCTCTCTCTCTCTCTCTCTCTGCTTGTGCGTGTTCTTGGGAGGGGGATGAGGGTGGGTGGGTGGGAGTTAGTGTGTTGTGTGGCTATACATAAGACATGAGACAGAGAGAGAGAGAGAGAGAGAGAGAGAGAGAGAGAGAGAGAGAGAGAGAGAGAGAGAGAGAGAGAGAGGGAAACGACAGACATCGTAACATTCTTGCTACTACTTTATTTTCTCTCTCTCTCTCTCTCTCTCTCTCTCTCTCTCTCTCTCTCTCTCTCATTCTTTGGTTTTCTTTGGTTTTCTTTCCGTACAGTCGGCGTGCGTTGCTCATCACACCATCACTTTTTAATTGGCACCGATAGAGAAAATACGAGCAAAGATTGAAGGATTGTAAGGAGAGATGCGAGTGAGGCCTTAGAGTATTTTCCTTCGTGCTCCTGGAAAGTACAATAAGCATCTCTAAGGCTTTCCGGAGATCTAATTCCATATACGAACGTTCTGGATTTTTCCATTCTTGTTTGGTAACGAATATTCATAATGTCTTTCTATGAAACTTTTACTAATGAATCTAATGATTTTCATTTTTGTTGTTAGTGATATAGCTTGTGATGTTTCATGATTCTATTAAAATGGTGAAAGCTGAGGTGGATATTCTTAGAAATGATCAATAGTCGAGAGCATTTTCTTTCCTTAAATAGAGTGTGGTGAACAATTCCAACGAAAAACAGAACCATTTTGACAAGACATTTTTAAATAACAAAATATACCAGATGTACACTACTTTAATCCCTTTAGCACTGAGATGCATTTCTACCTTGAGATTTGTGTGCTATTAAACTACTTTATTGACATTAGGAAGCGTCTATGGAGGTCAAAAGATTAATGGCCACAGTTTTTACTACTTTAATCCCCCACATAATTTTCTAAAGCTGTATAAAATCGCGAAATAGTAACTAGAATGAATATGGGACCGCATCATGTTACTGAAGGGGTTATCTCCATACATACTACACGTACACCTCCATAACCAAGTGACTAACAGGAAAATAGAATACAGTATAGAGCATTTCAACTAGAGTACTGTTTTCTTTTGCTTTTCTTATATTTACATTTTTTTTTCTATATTCTTTCCTGAGTATTCACTGAGGCAAAGGTCGTAACATACCATATAAACTTACAAATACATAACACAGCACGTCTTCTATGATAACGACACATATTTCCATCTCTTCTATTACCTGTGCCATCCATCAACACATTACCACACCCACCTCATCACCTCCACGCTTTTACCTTATCTAAGAACACCATTTCCATACCTTCTCCACGGTTTCTCACAGTCATTTGTTGTTCCTTACGGTCATTTTTGTTACGCATGGTTATTTAGTTCCTCAAGGTCATCTAGTTCCTCAAGGCCATTTTTGTTCCTCAAGGTCATTTGTTGTTCCTCACGGTCATTAGTCGCCGGCAGTCACTGATCTCTGTGGTTCTTTACTATGAGCATACCCTGCCACGTATATCATCTTCCATTCTTTCACGATTTCTCCTTCCTTTTTTCTTCTCCTCTTCCTTCTCCTCCTTAATTCTTCTTACCAATTTCAGAAGATATTTAAGAACACTATTTTAATTTCATCCCTCATCTCTGTGTTTCTTTACACTAAGCACACCCTGTTACTTATATCATCTTCCTTTTTCTAACGACTTCTCCTTTTTTATCCTCCTCCTTCTCCTTAATTCTTCTCCCATATTTTATAAGACACTTAAGAACACTATTTGAATTTCACACCCATATCTAAATTATTCTCTACACTAGGCACATCCTGTTACCTATACTACCTTCCTTATCTTTTTACGATTTCTCCTTCCATTTTCTCCTTATCATCCTTAATTCTTCTCCCATATTTTAAAAGACACTTAAGAACACTATTTAATTTCACCTCATATTTAAGTCATTCTCTGTACTAAGTACATCTTGTCACCTGTATTATTTTCCTCCATCTAAGAATGAACTGCTAATCAACTTTAAAATTACCTTCAATTAGTAAACAACGTCTCAAGGAGTTAATTAGCTTACCTGGTGATACGCCGGATTATCGGAGGCTCTTCACAGTCCAGGTGTGAAAGGATCTTTGCTAATGAGAGGGAGAGACAGGTGAGATGAAAGAGAGGGAAAGGATGCACAGGTACTGGGCAAGAGAGAGAGAGAGAGAGAGAGAGAGAGAGAGAGAGAGAGAGAGAGAGAGAGAGAGAGAGAGAGAGAGAGAGAGAGAGAGAGAGAGAGAGAGAGAGAGAGAGAGAGAGAGAGAGAGAGAGAGAGAGAGAGAGAGAGAGAACTCAATAAATAAAAAAGTGAAAAAAAGGAAGGGATTGAATACAGAAAGGCGATAAAGATATGCAAAAAAAAAAAAAGAGAGAAAACGAAGGAGAGGAAGAAAGGAAAGAATATACAAAAAAATACAAATACAAGAAAAGCAAAAGAAAAGCGAAGAAAAAGAGAAAAAGAAAAGAGAAAAGAGAGAGAAAAACAGAGATACAGTACGAATATAGGTCGCAGATAGAAGGAAAGAAAGGAAAGAAAGAGAATGAAGGCACAGGAACGAGGGAAGGGATAAATAAAAGACACAATCGAGTAGAGGAAGAAAAAAAAAGATGCAAAAACGAAGAGAGATAGAAAAAAGGAAGGACAGAGAGAGAGAGAGAGAGAGAGAGAGAGAGAGAGAGAGAGAGAGAGAGAGAGAGAGAGAGAGAGAGAAGGAGGGGAGTGAGGAGGAGTACGACTCACAAGAGGAAATCACTTTTTAAATACCACTTGAACCACCAGAGAGAGAGAGAGAGAGAGAGAGAGAGAGAGAGAGAGAGAGAGAGAGAGAGAGAGAGAGAGAGAGAGAGCAAAGTGTGAACTGAAGAATAAGTCAGAAGCCCACGAGTTAAAGTGGCAAGACTGAGAAGAGGTCACCACGCCACCACCGCCAGGTCAGGACACACGAAAAAAAAAAAAGTAGTAGTTTATTTCAAGGCACCAAGAGCAAGGTCGCATCGCATCGCATCGCATCGCATCGTATCACATCGCATAGCATCGCATCACTGGAATCCAAGATGAAGGTCAAGGAAGGTCGAAGGAAAGGATTATCAACGTGTAGACTGAACCATAGACCACCACAAACCACCATAGACCACAATCAACCACCACCACTCTCTCCTACACACGCACACACACATACACACACACACACACACATACACACGTGAAAATCCAGCGCACGCATGGCTTTTAAATGATTAGTGGCGACAAGAGACCCAACAGTATGAGGTACGAAGGTTACGCAAGCGGAGGTTCCACACATGACCAAGATACGTAAGGAGTGATGGTGCTGGTTAGTTAGTGATGTACTGTACGTATAGACAGAGGAAGGGTGCATGTGTGTAAGTAGTGCTTGGTAATGTATAAGTAGTAGGAGTAGAAGAGTGAGAAAAATAAGTATTTGAAGAAAAAAAAATATAAGCGAGAAGATAAGAAAAGAAAAAGTTGAAAGAAGGATTAAGAAGAACATAAATAACTACAAAAACTTATCAGGAGTAGGGAAAGGAACGGGAGGAGGGAAAAAAAGAATGAAAGTGTGGACAAAATCGAAGAAGATGAAGAAGGAAATTAAGAAGCAAAGTAAACAACCACAAGAACAAAC
Source organism: Portunus trituberculatus (assembly GCF_017591435.1). Taxonomy (NCBI): domain Eukaryota; kingdom Metazoa; phylum Arthropoda; class Malacostraca; order Decapoda; family Portunidae; genus Portunus; species Portunus trituberculatus. Next base: position 13,995,759 of record NC_059304.1, read on the forward strand.
CAGAAGTAGGAAATGGAAAAGGAGAAGAATAAAAGTGAGGACGAAATCGAAGAAGAAGAAGAACAACAACAACAAAAAACAAGAACAAGAACAAGAACAAGAACAAGAAGAGCAAGAAGAAGAAGAAAGACGAAGCGGCACCTGATCCCTCTCATTCGTTCTCCTCTTTCACGTGCACAAGATATTTATTCCGCAAAGTTAGAGGAGTTTCATTAATGTCGTTTTTACGTGAAGCAGCAGCCACGGGTAGGTCGGTCGGCGCTCCCAGTGTGTGTCCGGCGGGGAGTGTGAGGAAGTGTAGCAGTGAATTGAACACAAGTAGCAAAATGGAGGGATGAATATACGAAGAAGGCGGGTGTGGAGGTAGAAGAGGAAGAAGAGGAGGAGGAGGAGGAGGAGGAGGAAGAGGAGGAGGAGGAGGAGGAGGGAGGAGGAGGAGAAGGAAGAGGAGGAGGAGAAGGAAGAGGAGGAGGAGGAGGTGAAAAATAATAAAAATCATCAACATCACCCCTTTCTCTCTCTCTCTCTCTCTCTCTCTCTCTCTCTCTCTCTCTCTCACACACACACACACACACACACACACACACACACACACACACACACACACACACACACACACACACACACACACACACACACACACATACACACACGCACACACACACCCATACATATAGCAACACCACCAAACACTGTACTTCTTATGACGACACGAGCGTATATAAATAGTGACAAAAAAACAATTGAAACACACGTAAAAAAAAAGAGTCTGGTGCCTGCTATCACACGCTGCCAATGCTCGGCGGGCTGGGAACTTTTCAGCGCGGCGGTTCCTAAGAGTTGTGTTGCTTCGTGTCATTCTCTCATCGCGGACACATTTCCCGATAACCGTACCGAGATAGCGAGGAAATTAACCAGTTTTTAAAAAGCACTATAAGGCCTTGTAGTCGAGGAATGTGCGTCGCCTCTGTGGGCCACGGGAGGGCGTCGGGGAGGAAGCGAAGAGTCGGGAAAAGGGAAGGTTGAAAACTGGAAGCGACAGAGGTAGAGTCGCGAGGCGTTGCGTAGAAGCACGCAACACCCACCCGTCCTAGCGGCCCGGCTTCCCGAGCAATACTGAGGGACAGGGTTGCCACATAGTCCGAATTTCCTGTGAGTCTCCCGATATTCGCTATCTTTCTGATTCTCTTGTTTCTTTTTTCCCACACGTGCGAAATTGATTCCTCGTTCACTGCCACGTATATTGACAGTGCGAGAACAGCCAACATAGGAAAAATAGAACGAAGGCAAGCAAATCATGCATTATGACTTTACGTTCATTGATTAGGAAAATTAAGGATTGGCCAGTGACCCACAGATGGTTGACCTTCACCTCCTGTGTGGACCGAAATTGAGAGCCCAATGACACACACACACACACACACACACACACACACACACACACACACACACGACTATTCTGTGTAGACCAATCGAACCTTGACACTATAGTACTCAATCTCCCCCGGCTCTCCCCTATTCCCTTCTCCTTCCCGTCACTCCCTGTCATGTTCCTCTCTTGATCTAACGCTACACAAAACATGAAGAAGGAAAGAGACAAGATGCCCAAGAAACTTCATTCATTGCCAACTAACTGCAGTCACCGTAGTCTCTCTCTCTCTCTCTCTCTCTCTGTCTGACAACACCATCACCAATTCTTTTCCTCATAGTCAGTAAAAGAATAACAAAGATTGAATGCACTGGCTAAGCTACATGAGCCGCCACAACGGGGTCATGTGGCGCCACTGGGAGAAGCATGAGTAACGGGAATTAGTGCTCGTGTAGGCTGGAGTACTTGAGAGTGTCCGGCCAATAGGAGAAAGAGAGAAAACCTATTATTGTACCTTGGAATGTTTAGACTAAGCTCCGCGATGCTTATTGGATTCCCACGAGCCCCCAAAACTCTAAGCCTGCCTATGTGTGTGTGTGTGTGTGTGTGTGTGTGTGTGTGTGTGTGTGTGTGTGTGTGTGTGTGTGTGTGTGTGTGTGTGTGTCTGTATGTTATGCCTCAATTTATGTATGTATGTATGAGTGAATGCATACATACATGAATGTCTGCACTTTCTCCTCTCTCTCTCTCTCTCTCTCTCTCTCTCTCTCTCTCTCTGGCCCGTATTCTGAAACGCTTTGCTCTCTCACCATCACTGCTTTCCAAGGGCTCTAGTTGAAAATACACGAGTTTTTAAGAGTATTTTTACGCTTCTGGTGATACATTGGCAGTATTTCTAGTTTATTAAAAGGAGAAACTGTCATGAAAACCCGGCTACTTTTTTTCTGTGGCCTTGGAAGATTGTCGAAGTGAGAGGAGATTGCGTTTCTGAATACGGGCGACTCTCTCTCTCTCTCTCTCTCTCTCTCTCTCTCTCTTAATCTGTCTGTTTATCTATCTACCTATCTATCTATCTATTTATCTCTCTCTCTCTCTCTCTCTCTCTCTCTCTCTCTCTCTCTCTCTCTCTCTCTCTCCCCCAACAAAGACAAAAGCCACTTTGATATAACTTTGGTAATCTCCTCAACGTACATACATAACCCTGCTGACGAGATATAAATATAAAGATAAACATTATCCCGCCTTCATAAACCCTCCTTAAAACTTCTTTTTATATTTCCCTTCCTTCTTTTTCCCTTCTCTCACTCTCCAATAACTCAGCATTAGTCCGTTCCCTCCTGGCCGCACCCAAGAATCTCCTCCTCCTCCTCCTCCTCCTCCTCCTCCTCCTCCTTCTCTTCTTTTCTTCTTCTTCTTCTTTTTTTTTCTTCTTCTTCTTCTTCTTCTTCTTCTTCTTCTTCTTCTCCTTCTTCTTTTCTTCTCCTCCTCTTCTTCTTCTTCTTCTTCTTCTTCTTCTTCTTCTTCTTCTTCTTCTTCTTCTTCTTCTTCTTCTTCTACCTCTTCTTTTCTTCCTCATTCTTGTTCTTGTTCTTGTTCTTGTTCTTCTTCTACATCTTCTTCTTCTTCTTCTTCTTCTTCTTCTTCCTCCTCCCTCTCCTCCTCCTCCTCCTCCTCCTCCTCCTCCTCCTCCTCCTCCTCCTCCTCCTCCTCCTCCTCCTCCTCCTCTTCCTCTTCATCATTCTCCTTCTCCTCCTCCGCCTTCTTCTCCTCCTCCTCTTCCTCCTCCTCCACCTCCTCCTTCTCCTTGTCATCTCCGTTCTCTTACTTCTCCTCCTTTGTTTATTTTTTTTTCCAAGATTCCTATTCCTTTATTATGGTTTCTCTATTCTGTTTCTCCTCTTTTTACTCCCATCGTCTTCTTCTTCCTTCTCCTATTTCCTTCTTCTAAATTCCTTATACTTTTAAAATGCCTTAAATTTTTTGTCCTCATCCGCTCCCTTCCCCTTTTTCCTCCTCCTCTTCCTCCTCCTCTTCTTCTTCTTCTTCCTCTTCCATTTCGTCTTCTCACTTCTCATCAATCCCTCTTTCATTTTTTATACGATTTCTCTTTTCTTTTTCTCTTCCTTCTCTTCCTCCTCCTCTTCCTTAATTCTCCTTACTTATCTTTACAATTCCTTTTCTTTTCCATTTCCCCTTCCCGATTCTTCTTCTTTTTTTCCATTCTCCTTTTTTTTTTCTTTCCAAGCAATACTACAGATTTTACTCCAGCAGGTTGTTTCTCCTCCTCCTCCTCCTCCTCCTCCTTCTCTCTTGACCTTTGGCTCTTTCTCTTCCTCCTTTTCCACCTATACTTCCTCCTCCTCCATTTTCACTTCTATTAATTCTCCTGCGTGCCATATTTCCCTTCTTTTTTTTTCTATTGTCGACTTCTCCTGCAACCTCGTGAGCTTTCCACCAGCATTACTTTCCCTCTCCATCTTTCCTGTTTAGCCTTGAGGTCCACGTGTGATAATTTCTCGCTATACTCATTATAATTCCCCCTTCCTTTGTTCTCTTCACGTAATGTATTCCTCAACCTCGTCCTTCTAGCTGGTATGAATAATTATATCTTTCGTCTGTCTGTCTGTCTGTCTGTGTCTTGTCTGTGTAGTCACCTGCCTCTCTCTCTCTCTCTCTCTCTCTCTCTCTCTCTCTCTCTCTCTCTCTCTCTCTCTGATTTCCTGAAACGTTTATAAAATTCTAATGATAGTCTTTCTTTCTTTTCTAATCTCCTCCGGCTCCCGCTGCTCCCTTCTCTCAATCTCCTCCTCCTCCTTCTCCTCCTTCTTCCCCTCATCCTCTCCTCCTCCTCCTCCTCCTCCTCCTCCTCCTCCTCCTCCTCCTCCTCCTCTTCCTCCTCCTCCTCCTCCTCCTCCTCCTCATTTACTCTTGGGTTGACAAAAGAAGATTGAAAAAATCTTTCCTATAATGAAGATGAGATGAGCAGGCCAGTGATCAAAATCTCGACCTCTGAAGCTAAATGGAGGAAGGGAGGGAGGGAGGGAGGAAGGAAAGGAATAAGGGAAGGAGGTGAAGGCAAGGGATGGAGAGGGAAGGGTAAGGATAATGGGAGGGAGGGAGAGGAGTAAAGGAGGACGGAAACAAGAGGTTTAATATGTGATAGGGTGGATAGGGAGGTGGGAAGGGGGAGAGGAAAAGATTGGGTGATAAGAAAATAAGGAAGGGATTTCTGTTTCTGTGTGTGTGTGTGTGTGTGTGTGTGTGTGTGTGTGTGTGTGTGTGTGTGTGTGTGTGTGTGTGTGTGTGTGTGTGTGTGTGTGTGTGTGTGTGTGTGTGTGTGTGTGTGTGTGTGTGTGTCAAGAGAACCAATTAAGAAAAGCGAAGAAAATAATCAAGAGAAAACTTAAGAAGCCCAAAAAAAGTAAAAGAAAAAAGTGGCTAACGAAAATATATATGAATTACTAAACAAGGAAAAATAGAGAAAACATTAAGACTTTTATGAAGAAATAGATGCAACGCAATAACTAATAATAAAAAGGTGAGGAAAAAAAAAGTTTAAAAAAATACGTAAAAATGAAAAAAAAATTAAAAACAAGGAAACAATATTATGGAAGGGAAGATATGAGAAAAATAGAAATAAATAAATATATATATAAAAAAAAAACTAGCAAATATCAAACACTTTATAAAAAAAAAAACACAAAAACGAAGAGATCATAACGAAGGTAATGAAAAGAAAACTTACAGAACTGACACGATTAATTAAAACAAAACACTAAAAATAAAGAAACGTTCAATAAGAGAAAATATATCATGTAGAAAATTAAATGGAGACAACATGAACAAAAAGAATCAAACAAGAATACAACAAACAAAAACAAACACCAGAGAGAGAGAGAGAGAGAGAGAGAGAGAGAGAGAGAGAGAGAGAGAGAGAGAGAGAGAGAGAGAGAGAGAGAGAGAGAGAGAGAGAGAGACAGACAGACAGACAGACAGACAGACAGACAGACAGACAGACAGATAGAGAGATAGAGAGACAGTAAAAGAGAAAGAGAGATAGAAACAGAAACATAAAGAAACAGAAGGACACATAAAACAGACAAGAAAAACACTCAAAACAAACACAGGAAAAAGAAGCAAAGATATAAAAAAACAGAAAGAAAACGGAAAAGAGAGACAAAAACCTAGAGACAAGAATAAGAACCGTAAAAGGTAAAAGACAGGTCAAGTCGGGTCAAGTCGGGTTAAGTCGGGTCACGGGTCACGGGTCAGGCCGGCTCGGGTTGGCTCGGGTCGACTCGGGGCTTGTCGGGTGATGGATAGGCTGGAAGGGGCGATGATGAGGGCTGGAAACGCTTTCTTCCAATGAGGCGGCCGCGCTGGATGGGTGGGTCGGTGGGTAGGTGGGAGGGTGGGCGTGGGGGGGTTGGATTGGGCTACATTCTACCAGGGCGGGGTGGGTCCTCAAATAGCTCGTATCGGAAAAGAGGGTGAAAGTACTCAACACTATTTTCGCTTCCAAACTCTTCCCCTTCTGTCTGTCTGTCTGTCTGTCTGTCTGTCTCTCTGTCTCTCTCTCTCTCTCTCTCTCTCTCTCTCTCTCTCTCTCTCTATCTATCTATCTATCTATCTATCGCTCTTATATTCATACTATTTATTTGTGGGGTTTTGACGGGAGTTTAAGGGCTAAAGGGGATACTTTTTGTGGTACCTCCTATTTCAAAGCCCACCCGCTAGGAAATCGTTGCCCCGAGTGAGGAAGCCCAACCTACACTCGGACCGTGGACAGGATTCGAAAAGGTGCGCTTGGGGACACCACTCGGACCCCAAAGCATGCATGGTTACACTTTACCACGGCGGCACTCTCTCTCTCTCTCTCTCTCTCTCTCTCTCTCTCTCTCTCTCTCTCTCTCTCTCTCTCTCTCTATCTATCTATCTATCTATCTCACACGTTTTCTTTTTTTAAACCTTTCATTTTCATTCATATTTCTTTTCATTTTTACCTTAATTTCGTTTGTGTTTTTTCGACATGTTTCATTAGCATGTTGCATATATTTTTTTTTCACTCACTAGCGTCAATGCTTACTATTTTTTTTCTCAAAGCATCGTTTCATATTTCTCTCATTTGCGTTATTTCAAACCATTTATTGCAAGTAATTTCATCTTTTTTTTTTTTGTTGGAGGTAACATATCCAATCACTCTAATATTTGTTACTGCACTGATTCTCTCTCTCTCTCTCTCTCTCTCTCTCTCTCTCTCTCTCTCTCTCTCGTGGGGCTTTTCCACCCTTACTCTCAAACCGAAAAGACTTGTTCGCAACCACTTGGATTACAGCCAGGCAGGGAAGGAACAACGGATTCCTGTCATCTCCTCTTCCTCCTCCTCCTCCTCCTCCTCCTCCTCCTCCTCCTCCTCCTCCTCCTCCTCCTCCTCCTCCTCCTCCTCCTCCTCTGCCTCCTCTTCCTCCAACTCTTCTTCCTCTTTTTTCTCCACATCCTCGTCCCTCTGTGTTCTCTCTTTACCTTCCCTCTTGCTTTCTCCACAAACCTTGATCGTTGCTTGCTTTTTACCTTCCTCCCTTTAATCTCTCTCTCTCTCTCTCTCTCTCTCTCTCTCTCTCTCTCTCTCTCTCTGGATCATTACACGTGATTCATCTTTTTCAGACCGCTTGCCTCACAGATTACTTTGATCTTTTCACTATATTCATTTTACATTTCGATAAAACTATTTTACTTACCTGTTTCATGGGGGGAATAATAGTAGTAGTGGTAGTGGTAGTGGTGGTAGTAGTAGTAGTAGTAGTAGTAGTAGTAGTAGTAGTAGTAACGCAACTCATTGAAAGATTTAAGATACACAAACAGTAAAGACTTTCCATAAACAAATAACAAACAAGAATGATTAAAAAAGAACACAAAACACAGGAGAATAACACAAAAAATCCCATGAAATCCCTAGAAACACGTGAAGGAAGAATTTAAACTGCCAGAGAGAGAAAGAGAGAGAGAGAAAGAAAGAGAGAGACGGAGACAGAGACAGAGACAGAGAGAGACAGAGAGAATTATATACACACTGTTCTGGATTGTCACTAAGAGGTGGGATGAGGCTGAGCAAAAGACTGATCAGACACACACACACACACACACACACACACACACACACACACACACACACACATAACCGAGGCCTTTTCAATTCCTACCCCACCTTACCTAACCTAACCTAACCTAAACTCACTAAAAATACATAACAATACTTCATCGGCGTGACTGTGGCTGGCACGGACACGCTTTCATGCAACACTGGAGGAGGGACGAGCAGGAAGAGGTGACGTCCGGATGCAGGAAACGTGATAAAAATAAAAAACTTCATAAATTGACAAAAAAGTTACTGTTAGTGTGTGTGTGTGTGTGTGTGTGTGTGTGTGTGTGTGTGTGTGTGTGTGTGTGTGTGTGTGTGTGTGTGTGTGTGTAATTCACCTCGCTCGCCTTCTGGTCACCCAGCCAGTCTTCCCCATTACGGAGCGAGCTCAGAGCTCATAGACCGATCTTTGGGTAGGACTGAGACCACAACACACTCCACACACCGGGAAAGCGAGGCCACAACCCCTCGAGTTACATCCCGTACCTATTTACTGCTAGGTGAACAGGGGCCACATGTTAAGAGCCGCGCTCATTTGCCTCGCCGCTTACTGGGACTTGAACCCGGGCCTCTCAATTGTGAGTCGAGCGTGCTTACCACTACACTACGCGGTGTGTGTGTGTGTGTGTGTGTGTGTGTGTGTGTGTGTGTGTGTGTGTGTGTGTGTGTGTGTGTGTGTGTGTGTGTGTGTGTGTGTGTGTGTGTGTGTGTGTGTGTATCAGACAACAGCAAACAATCTCAAGGGAAATCAAATAAATAGACTCGTGCCTTTGGCAAAAACACATCCTGAAAAAAAGAAATAAACAAGAGGAGGCATATGATAGGAAGGAGGAGGAGGAGGAGGAGGAGGAGGAGGAGGAGGAGAAGGAGGAGAGGAGGAGGGTGAGTGAAAAAAGATGAGGAAAGGAGCGAAAGAGGAAAAAAATATAAAGACTGAGAACTACAAAATCTCCTTAACCAAAATGATCTTTCTCCTTCTCCTCGTCTTTCTCTTCTTCCACCTCCTTACACCTCAATCCTCTCACTTTCTAACCTTCAGTCTCCTCCTCCTTCTCTCCTCCTCCTTCACCAGTCCTACTTTTTGCTCTTATTTCTTTCCTCCCAGTTTCTCTTCCTATATTGTCTTTTTCTCAGGTTTTCCTCGTAATCCTCTTGTTATTCTTCTCTCTCTCTCTCTCTCTCTCTCTCTCTCTCTCTCTCTTCTTCATTTCTAGGGGCCGCCGTGGTACAGTGGAACCATGCGTGTTTTGGGATCCGAGGGGTCTCCAAGCGCACGGGTTCGAATCCTGTCCACGGTCCGAGTGTAGGTTGGGCTTCCTCACTCGGGGCAACAGTTTCCTAGCGGGTGGACTTTGAGATAGGGGGTACCCAAAAAAGTATCCCCTTTAGCCCATAAATTCCCGTGAAAAGCCCACATAGTATAAAAAGCAATTACGAAGCGAAAAAATAAAGTGATCAATTTTGTTTTATGTTCCTTCCTTTCATTTTTCCTTTGTTCTTCCCATCTTTCTTTCCTTCCTCTTCTTTCTTCTCCACCATAGCCCTTCACTTTACCTCTTTCCCTCTTTTATTTCTCGTGTTCTTCTTGTGTATCTGTCCTACTCTCCTTCTACATCCTCCATCCTTATTCTTTGTTTTCTTGCCACCTTCAATCCCTCTCTGTTATTCTTCCGTCCCTCGCACTGTTCTTCTATCTTCCATTTATTCTCCTTGTCCTTCCTTCATTCCTTCCCTTAGCTCTCACTCTTCTCTCTGTTCCCTGCCTCACTCCCCTTCCTCGGGGCTTGTCTCATCTTCTCATTCGTTTGTCTTCCGTGTTCCTTTCTTCTTCCTCTAGTTCTTCTTCCTCCTCTTTCTTTTGCTTTCTCTTGTTTTTCTTTCCTTTTTCTCTCCTAAGATTTTTATACCACGTAATTCTTTTTTTTTTTGTCATCCTTTAATGCCATGTCTTTTTTATATTTGTCTAGTCTTTCTTCTTTCAATTTTATCCTCAGTCTCACATCTCATTTTTTCCCTTTTATTCTATTTCCTTCCCTTGTCAGTTTTATTTCTCATGTTCCTTTCCTTCTTTAGTCCTTTAATTTACTGTCTTCATCAATTTATCTAGCTTTTATTCTCTCAATTTCATCCTCAGTCTCACATCTCACTCATTCTTTTCAATTATACTCGCTTCCCTTGTCACTGTTTAACTTTTCATGTTCCTTTCCTTTTCTAGTCCTTAAATTTCTTGTCTTATTTAATTTCTCTAGCCTTCCTTCTCTTACTTTTATACTCAGTCACATTTCATTCATTCTCTTCATTTCTACTTGCTTCCTTTGTCACTGTTTAACTTTTCATCTTCCTTTCTTCTCTAATTTTACTTCACTTCAAATTATCATTCAGCCTAACCTTACTCTTCCATTTCCCTTCCTGTCTCACACATTCAGTCTTTTCTCTGTCTCCTTCTCTATTTCTCTGTCTCTATTTCTCTGTCTCTATTTATCTGTCTCCTCTTTATTTCTCAGCCTCCTTCTCTCTATTTCTCTGCCTCCTTCTCTCCATTTCTCTGTTTCCTCTCTATTTTTCTGCCTCTATTTCGCTGCCTCCTTCTCTCTATGATATTTCTCTGCCTTCTTCTCTCTATTTATCTGCCTCTTTCTCTCTTTTTCTCTCTATTTCTCTTCCTGCCTCACACATCCAGTCTTTTCTCTGCTTCCTTCTCACTATTTCTCTTCCTGCTTCTTTTTTTTCTCTCCATTTCTCTTCCTGCCTCACACATCCAGTCTCTTCTCTGCCTCCTCTCTATTTCTCTTCCTGCTTCTCTCTTTTTCTCTCTATTTCTCTTCCTGCCTCACACATCCAGTCTTTTCTCTGCCTCCTCCTCTCGCTGCTAAGAATTGTTCCAGCCTCACATTGATCCGCTAGACAAATACACTCATTAAGGAAGGTATAGGGAGGGTAGGGATGAGGGGGCTCGGGTTCCTTAGGGTTAGAGTGTAAGGAGGAAATATTATCAAGAAAATTAGATCCGAGTCTTCTGAAAGTGATTGAATTCCCTTTCTTATGTGATTTGATTCCCTGTTATAATTAAGTAGGATTTTTTTATTTTTAAGGTTTATTATTGATTATATTGGATAGTTTTTTTTG
>NC_059304.1:14011392-14023892 GCF_017591435.1 Portunus trituberculatus
TCTTTTTTATCTTTTTTTTCATTCTTCTAATTCTTTTCCTTTTGTGTTTTATCTTCTCCTTCCGTTTCTTTTCTTATTTTGTATCTTTTTCATTTACTTTTAGTGTGCATCCACATCCTCATTCTTCTTCTCTTGGTTATTTTCTTTTTTTTCTTTTTCTTGTCCTTTTTTTTAATTATGTGTCTTCACCTTACGTTAGTCATTATCCTTTTGTGCTTTGCCTTATCCATCGTATTCTTCTCCTTATGCTTTTTTTTTTTGCTCTTTATTCTTTACCTTCATTATTTTATTTTTTTTAGGTTGTATTCGTCAAGTTTTAAAAGCCTTATAAGATTTAACTGACATGCGGTTTCTCGTTTCTCTTTTTTTTATTTATCTTTAAGTATGTTTTGTATTTCTCTTCCATTTCTTCTTTTAACTCTTCATTTTTGTCCTTTTTCCTTTCTCTCTTCCTTCTTCATAATTTTCTGCTCCTTACACTTTCTTTCTCTCTCTTATCTTTCTCTTCCTCTCTTTTTCATTCATTTTTAAGCACATTGTTTCGTATTTTTCCCTCACTTCTTCTTATAAGTATTCCATTTTCTCCTTGCCTCCCTTTCTCTCTTCCTCCTTCGTAGTGTTCTGCTCCTTATCGTTTCTCTGTCTTTCTCTCTTATCTTTCTTCTCTTCTTCTTCCCTCTCTTCCTCCTCTTCCACCACGTCTTGCTCCACATCTCTCCAACTATTGTATTCTCCTCCTTTTCTCTCCCAGACCAGCGAGAGGCTTTGGTGGGATGAAGGCAAACTGAATTCATTACCTGAGTGCATATATTATCTGACACGTGTGGCTGTGGAGGTGTGCAACTCGATATAAAAGCAGGTATGTGTGTGTGTGTGTGTGTGTGTGTGTGTGTGTGTGTGTGTGTGTGTGTGTGTGTGTGTGTGTGTGTGTGTGTGTGTGTGTGTGTGTGTGTGTGTGTGTGTGTGTGTGTGTGTGTGTAAAAGATTTCTGTGTTCTTTCCCTTCATTGTTTTTTAACGTTTTGATTTGAAGTCTTGTCGAGAGAATGAGTGTGTGTGTGTGTGTGTGTGTGTGTGTGTGTGTGTGTGTGTGTGTGTGTGTGTGTGTGTGTGTGTGTGTGTGTGTGTGTGTGTGTGTGTGTGTGTGTGTGTGTGTGTGTGTGTGTGTGTGTGTGTGTGTGTGTGTGTGTGTGTGTGTATGTGTGTTTCTTATCTTTTATCACATCCTACCTTCTTCCCTTCATCCCTTTCTTTATCCCTTCCGCTATTCACTGGATCTCTCTTTTTTCTACCCTCTCTTCCTTTGCTTCGTTGTATTTTCTTTTATATTCCTTCGTTCATTCTCTTTATTCTTTACTTATCAAATCTCTCTTTTCTTTCTTCCTTCTTTCCCTCCTCCTTTCCTTCATCCGTGCATTCCGTGTATTTCAGTGTCTTGCTTTGCTTTGTGTTCCTCTCTCTCTCTCTCTCTCTCTCTCTCTCTCTCTCTCTCTCTCTCTCTCTCTCTCTCTCTCTCTCTCTCTCTCTCTCTCTCTCTCTCTCTCTCTCTCTCTCTCTCTCTCTCTCTCTCTCTTTGTGTCAGTATTTTTCTTTCTTCTCTTCCGCCTTCATTCACTTACTATCTCTCTATCTCCTTCCTTCCTTCTCTTTTTATGTCTATGCCTTCCACCTTTCTTTATCTCTTTTTGTTATATATTTCCATGAATTCTTTAGTGTCCTGTGTTCCATTTTCTTTCCTTCACTGCCTCCCTATTCCCTCTCTTCTTTCTTTGCTCCTTATCTCTCTCTATTTTCTTCCTCTCCTTCTTACATGATTCTTTCCCTCCCTCTTTATCTGTTCTTTTTTTTTATTTCCTTCTTCCTTCTAGCCTTCCCTCCCCATCTCTCTCCTTTCCTTCCTACCTCAGCTCTTCCCTTCCTCCTTAACCGTCTCTTACTTTCGCTTCCTCTGGCTCTCCGCCTTCCACTCCCTGTCTCTCTTTTGGTATCCCTTCTCTTTATTCCTTCTTCCTCTTTTCCTTCCTTCTCCATCTGTCTTCTTTTCCTTCCTACCTCAGTTCTTCCCTCCCTCCTTTACCGTCTCTTATTTTCGCTTCCTCTGGCTCTCCCCGCTTCTCCCTCTTCCTCCCTCTGTCTCTGGCCGCCTGAAGGTAAACACAATTATCAGAATGTGACTATAACTCCTGAAGATGTTCTCCGGAATATCTCAGGTAGAATAATATGACGCTTCTATACTGTACTAAACTCTCATCTTTTTCTTGTAGAGGAATTGTTACCCTCAGAAAAGACAAAGAGGAAATCCTGCCTATTCTTTGTATTTTTCCTGATATTCATTCTTGCATCCGTTTTTTGAGTTCTTTCTGGCAACACGTGCAATGTACTATGTTTACGTTTTCTGTTTGGGTTCTGCGTTCTTTTAGTTCAGTAGTTCAGATCGCCTAGTGTGTTTTGTCTTAGCTTCTTTTGTATACCTCTCTCTGATTCCTCCTTCCGTCTCCTCATTTTCTCCTCCTTCCTCTTCCTCTTCCTCTTTTTTCATCCTTCTCGTGCTCTTCCTTGTCTTCACTTGTCCTCTGAGCGTAATTTACCTGTGCGTCATCCCGTAAAGTGTCTTTCTCGCCTGAAATCAAAGCAACGGTTTCAATATTGGTGACACGTGCCGTTTGACTTTAGAGCTTCTGGCAAACTCTTCCTTCTTACCTTCTCTCATTCCTCCTCCTCCTCTTCTTCCTGCTCCTCCTCCTCCTCCTGCTCCTCCTCCCTTTCTCCTCCTCCTCCTCCTACTTCTTTCGTGTCATTTCCTCCTCGTCCTCTTTTTCTTCCTTTATCTTCCTCTAAAATTCCTCAACAACCTCTTTCTTGTTCTTTTATTGCTCATATTTTTCAATGTTTTTTCATGTATTTTATCTTTCCTTTTCTTTTCTTCTTTCTTTCTCCTTCTCCTTTTTCTTCTTCTTCCTGCATTACTTCTTAGCTACTTCCTCTTTTACTTTCCTCTTCTTATCTTCTTCATCTTCTCTTTCTTTAGCGTTCTCTCTTTTTTCCTGCTGTTTTCTGTTTTTCATCCTGTCTTTCTTTCTTCTTCCTCTCTTTCTTTCTTCTTCCACTTTTCCTTCTTTTTTAACTTCCTCTTCTTCCTCTTCTCTCTCTTCTCCGACTCTCATTCCGCTGACCCTTCATCTATTATCCTTACCTTTAATTTTGGCACCATCTGATACTTCACGAGGACAAAACCAAGAGAAAAAAACGCCAAACACACGGCCATTAATCACCCACACAGCGATCTCCTACTACACAGCCAGACGAGGCCACACGAAGCCACACGGAGAAACAGAGGGCACACAATCACAAAGGAAGGGACAGCGAGGAAGGAGCGAGAGGGAAGGTCGAAATGAAGGGTAAAGACACACTGCAGGAGGGGAGATTGCAGGGATCAGAGCTGGCAGTAAAGGACGAGAGCGAGCTACGAGTTGGGAGCAGTTTATGACAAGCAAGGAGCGGAGAGTTGGGAAAGCAAAACAAGGTCGTGAAAACAGCGGGTCGATGCCAGGCGCGGAGGACCACCAGTGATGCAGCGGAGGGAGGTGAAACGTGAATGAGTCCGCCGCCACGCATATCAGGGCATGGAAAGTCCCGGTAGTTAGAACGCCTAGCTTAGAAATTAATCACATGAAATATAATTAGATAATAATATGCCTATGTCTGTATATCCAACTTCCTATAACATGACTTTTTTATTTATTTACACCATGTGGGCTTTTCACTGGAATTTCTGGGCTAAAGGGGGTACTTCATTCAAAAGGGAGGTTTCAAGACATTTGTCCCTGTCCTTTGGATAACTATCGGCCCTGTAGGGAGACTGGCGACTGAGTGGGTCTTTTCCTTTAGCATTTTGTTGCCCTTAGCCAGTCTTCCTCTCTTATAAAAAAAAAAGCTAAAATATGCAAAATCTATACCAAAAATCCTTTACCAAATATGGTATTATGATATCACAAAAGGCTGCGCAGGCGTCTTACACAAGCAAGAAACTCGACTCATCACATCCCTTTGAACGAAATGAAGGATTTGGCTCTCACACTGTACATCAGATTTATTAACTAAGAATATACAGAAGTAACGAACCTGCACGCTATACACAACACAGCGTGCGTGACCTCGCCGCGACAGATGACATATGATGGAGTGTCCGGCGAATAACGAGTCTCATAAATTCCGAACCATGAAAATGATGTTGTACCAATATAGCACAACAGACACAGAATATGGTGCAATATGAGACTCTTGCTCGTGGATTTCAAAACACTGAGGACTTAAGGTGGGAAAAATGATCTACAAACGCTGCAAAGCCGATTAAATACACAAAATTTTCCCGCCATGCATGTTTGAGTTTTTAAATGTTAAATTTGGACAAATGTAGCGCCAACACACAAAGACATTATACCAAACTACTGAAACACACACACACACACACACACACACACACACACACACACACACACACACACGAAAATACTTCATTATATATCAGTTATGAATATTTCAGAGCAAAAATTTCCTTACGCCGTACATCAGCAAGATTGCAATCGAGTTTAATTACTTTCTTTATAATGAAGCACGAGGCCTTTGTCGCGCAGCGGAGCCATACACGGCAATAATGAGAGTGACATGAAGCATTCCATCATCCGCGACAGTGCGAAATACCAGAATCTGTATTCAGAGTTATTGCCATTACATGATGTTGATGAAATTGTTATGCAGTAGCAGCAGAAACACTATCAGCAATAACAATAGCAGTAGAAGAAGCAGTAGTAGTACCAGCAGCAAGAGCAGTAATAACAGTAACAATAGTAGTAGTAAACACACACAGGAGGAGGAAGAGAAGGAGAAGGTAGTACGCTGCAGGTATAATCCTATGAATTATACATTTCATTTAGCTTATAATTCTCTTCCTCCTTCTGCTCCTCCTGCTTCTCCTCCTACTCACCAACGTACCCCTACTTTTACTCCATATTTCCCTCCTCCCAGGCGACTACCACCCATGTTTTCCCTCAATTCGCCCTTCTTGTCCCTCCGCTCCTTTCTCCTCACAAAACACGCAGGACGGACAGGGATATTTTGAGTCCCCCTGAGTGGCTTCGGGACTCCTTCACTCCTTTCAGGATGGGAGAAAAGGCTTCCCTTTTGACCATCTTGCCACTCGCGCCTCAGGGAAGAAAAGAACGAAGAATACATACGAGTACATACACATACATACATACATACATACATACACACACACACACACACACACAGACAGAGAGAGAGAGAGAGAGAGAGAGAGAGAGAGAGAGAGAGAGAGAGAGAGAGAGAGAGAGAGAGAGAGAGAGAGAGAGAGAGAGGGCGTAGGCAGGAGTACATAATTCAGCGGCCCGAGGAGAGAAGGTAGGAAGAAATGGCTCACAGATTAATAGCACCATATTTTATAGACACTTAATGCTCCCACCAAAACTTTCGAGAATTATTTATTGCGCCCTGATTTTGGAGAGCTGCCTTATTTTTACTTAGGCAATTTCTACTCTCTCTCTCTCTCTCTCTCTCTCTCTCTCTCTCTCTCTCTCTCTCTCTCTCTCTCTCTAGCCCCACGAGTCTTATCTACAAATAATAACAATAAAAGTAAAAAATAATACAATAACACAAGGTTCTCTCTCTCTCCACATCCTCCTCTTTATGATTTAAGCCGCAGGGAAACAAACAATGGCAGCGTGTGCGTATGGCAGCAGAAACACAATGGGCTTGAATTGCATCGTACACCTTTTGCAGAATTATCGCACTCAATGATTACGTCCATTTCTCTGCGTTTGAATTACTTATACAAGGCTAAATACAGCACTGAATTAACCCGCTAACCCATAAAGGATCAGAGAGGGTGCAGCGAGCCAGCCTTGCAAACCCTTGTGAGGATATCGAGGCTTTGAAGAGCGAGGGTGAGGGATAGGAATGGACGAGAGGGAAAGGGTAGGAAGAGGAAAAATACGGAGGGTTTAAATGCAGAGAAATGGTGGAAGAAAGGAAGGGTAGAAGGAGGAGGATCGAGAAAGGAAGAACTAGTGGAAGATGGAGAGTGGAAGCGAATATATAAACTGGTGAAAAGGATGAGACAGAGAAAGAGAGACGGGGCAGGAAAAGAAAATAAGTGTGGAACGGAGGAAAGAAGTCTTGGGTTAAAAAAAAAATAAAGGAAACAATAATCTGACGAAAGATGTGGAGACTGCTGGGAGAGAAAGTGAAGAAGGGAGAAGGAGAAAGAGGGAAAAAAAAAAGAGTGAGAGAGACAACTGTGGCAACATTGGAAGGAGAAAAAAAAGAGGGAAAAGGAAAACGGTTGAGGAAGCAAATGAAGTAACTGAAGCAATGCACGGATAGATGAAAGATACGAGAAAATAAGAAAGTAAAACAAAAGTGGAAAATAAAGAAGATAAACTATGTGCTAGAGCAGGGGAAGAAAATATAAAGAGACCAAAAAATGAGAGTGAAGGAAATAATAGAAGAATATTAAAGGAGAGAAAATAAAACATGATTTGCGATAGGGAAAAAAAAGATAAAAAAGGAATAAGGAAAAAAAATACGGGAAGGAAATAAGAAAAAATGAGAAAATAAGTAAAAAAGAACGAGCAAAAAGTGAGAGTGAAGGAAATAATAGAAAAAAAGTTACAGGAGAAAAAAATATTACATGATTTGTGATAGGTAACACAAAAAAGTAAAGACGAAAAAGGAAAATAAACATTACTCCCTTATTTACTCCGTTTTTCCTCCATCTGAACTCACTAAGAGGATCCCAGCACGTTATAAAAGACTACGACAAGACATTATTCTTCACTCTACCCTCTACACACCATCTACATTTCCCTCACTTGATTCACGCAACAAGGTATATTGACTATAAATTTCGAATCGCCTTTGTGAATATGGGAGCAGTGTACCCTTCGTGTGTGTAAGAAATGTGTAAGACCTATTTTTTTTATGTAGAAAAGGCTCCGGACAAGGTCATCAAAATTTAAAGAAGGGAGGGATAAAAAGTGACGTGCTGGTCCCGAAAGAGTAAGAAAGGATGGTCAAAAATTACAGAATAAGTGTCTTAAAACCTCCTTCCTTAGAGAGTTTATGTCAAAGTAAAGAGGAAATACAGAAGGAGATTTGCAAAGGTTACTGACAAAGAGAGTGAATGATAGAGAAACCTGGTTGGACTGAATCATATAGTAGATTAATACCAATAAGAAAAAACACCCAAGTCTTGACTACTAAACAGCCAATCAATATGTCATCTTGTGAGTCATTATTTCTAGACGGTAAGGCAAACATTGAGACAAACATCCCTCTCTCTCTCTCTCTCTCTCTCTCTCTCTCTCTCTCTCTCTCTCTCTCTCTCTCTCTCTGAAACATTCCTAAATCTTAACAACAAACATCTTTTTCTCTCTCTCTCTCTCTCTCTCTCTCTCTCTTACTCAATTACTCTTCACACCCCTTTGCCTTCCACACGTGTTTCCTTCTCCTTTTATATCGAAAAAATGACCAACTGTCTTTTTTCTAGACGTCCACCTCCCCTTATGTCTCCTCTTACTACCGGTATTCTGTTCCACTTCCCTTCTATTCTTCTTCTCTTTCACACTTCCTCTTCTCTTTCCTATTCCTCCTTCAATTTTTCTTCTCTTTGTACGCTTTTATCTGGAAGAATCGTATTGTATCTCTTATTTCTTTTTTGTTTTCTCTTTTCTTTATATGTCATTCTAGCACTGTCCTTTCTTTTTTTCCTTTCTTTCAGTCTTTTCTTTTTTCTCGTGTGTTTTCTTCTTCTTTATTTTGTTATGTTTCTCCGCTTTCATGAATAGATTCTCTGCATCATATTATTCGTGTTTCTCTTGATTTCGAAATGTTTATTCTGCCATTAGATTATGGCTTATCTCTCTCTCTCTCTCTCTCTCTCTCTCTCTCTCTCTCTCTCTCTCTCTCTCTCTCTCTCTCTCTATCTTAGCTACATTTGTTATATTTTCTTATAATATGTATATTACGAAGGCCCAAATGTATCAGTATCAGTATCTCTCTCTCTCTCTCTCTCTCTCTCTCTCTCTCTCTCTCTCTCTCTCTCTCTCTCTCTCTCTCTCTCTCTCTCTCTCTCTCTCTCTCTCTCTCTCTCTCTCTCTCTCTCTCTCTCACACACACACACACACACACACACACACCAAGCAACCATCATCATATTAGGTGGAGATATAAAAGTCAAATTACTTTAACCTTCCTAAAAGGCATCTCTTACATTCCTATTTGCATTCAATTTTGGGGTTTTGCATATTTTTCACTCTGCATGAAGAAGGGAGGAGGAGAGGAAGAAAGTAAGTCAACATAATCTCTCTCTCTCTCTCTCTCTCTCTCTCTCTCTCTCTCTCTCTCTCCGTTCAGGTATGCAGCGTGTGGCACAGTTTTGGTCCCCTCACCATGCAAAGGCTCCAGTATATCGCACCACGTTCATCCTAAGGCTACCAAGTTGATCCTCTGCCTGTCCACTGAATCCCGTGATGCAGGGTTTGCTAAGCCCCGCCTGTCCTCACCACAAGCACTTCGTCTCTCCGGATGTGTAATTAAATGTTTCCAAATAGTTGTCGTATGTAGAAGAAACAATTACAGTGGAGAGAGCTCAAGGTAAGTCAAGGTAAGTGTGTTGTTATACTGTTTTCGGGTGTGTGGTATGTGTGTTTTTGTGCCTCGTTTCTTTTTTTTTTGTGGCAGATTTTATTCATTATTTCGTCTTATTTAATCTTCATGCGGCAATAAGTTTAGATGTTTCTACTTATAAGATACAGCCGAGTAGGGATGATGAGAAATACGCGACGATAAATACCTGTGACATAAGTAAGTTGTTAAGTATTTGGACAAAATGTTACCTTTAATCGTATAGTCATTACAGACACACACACACACACACACACACACACACACACACACACACACATTTTCTCTCTCTCTCTCTCTCTCTCTCTCTCTCTCTCTCTCTCTCTCTCTCTCTCTCTCTCTCTCTCTCTCTCTCTCTCTCTCTCTCTCTCTCTCCCCTTCTATACACGTATCTATGTATTTACACACACAAACACGCACAACACACACACACAAACACACCACAACTCAAAGAGAATATAAGGCCGGTCTGAGCAACTCCAGATCTTTCCAGGTCGTGTGTCAAAGGTACTGGCAGAGACAAACTAAAGTACAGTGAAGTGAACGCGGTCGGTTATGATCGCTGTTCTTTCATCTTTCTGAGGGACACACAGGTTGGTTGGTCTGCGTGTCATTCGAAGCGGGAACATTGAGCTATTATTTTCTTCCTCTTATACACGTGAAGGAGATTGGCGAAGAGCATATTTGAATTGAATAATATGTACAAGGTCAGGAAACTTTGCTGGAAAGTATTTAGAGGGTACCTTGCATGTCTTAACCTCTTCAGTACTAGGACGCATTTTTACCAAGTGTTTTGGGTACGATTAGATGATTTTATTTACATTAGAAAGGGTCTATGGAGGTCAGAAGATTAATGGCTAGAGTCTTAACTGTTTCAATCCCCACATAAGTTTCTGAAGCTGTATAAAATCGCAGAATAAATATGAAAACATGTCATGGTACTGAAGTATTTAATTCTACCAGTGAAGATGCGCAGGTTTGTATGTGACTGGATACGAAACAGTAGTCCAATGGTAGTGCCTCGTTAATGGTGAGCTTTAAAAATTAGATATATATTTGGATAGAGAGGATGAGTGGATGTAGGTTTGAATGCCTTATACAAGAACTGCCACCTATAGAGCTACATGTTTTTCCTTTAATGAATGCTATTATTTATTGAGGTAGTGTCTGTACCCTGGTGAACTCTCTCTCTCTCTCTCTCTCTCTCTCTCTCTCTCTCTCTAGGAGGCAAAAATACCACCTTTCGCTTCCAGGAGTCCGCCAGGTCACAACTCTGCCGGTGAGTCAGCTGGGGGAACACGGCGCGACATGGCGAGACACAACACCAGGCTTGATAGTTTTCGCCTCCCTTCAAACTCCAGCTTCTTGTTTGTGAAAGTGCACCGTAACCTCTTGGCCAGCTTGGCACAGTGATGGTGATGATGATGATGATGACAACAACAATAACATCATCTAAACCCACAATCTTCCTTTCTCTCTTTCTCTCTCTCCCTTAATCCTACACCATCACCACTCTCCTCCTCTTCTTCTTTCATACCACAGACATGAACGAGGCAGAGGTTACATTGCGCAAGTTTTCCAGGAAGGCAGCAAGGTCGCGGGGGAAGACGAGGCCTCTCATCCACGCTGGGCATTTCAATATTTCCCCGTACCGAACCTCGAGGCTTTGCTGGCGACGCTTCTCTCTTGAGGTGGAGAAAATATGACATGTCTGCCGGAAGCATTATGTGTGAGGCGAAAATGACGGAGGAGGAGGAGGAGGAGGAGGAGGAGGAGGAGGAGGAGGAGGAGGAGGAGGAGGAGGAGGAGGAGTAGGAAGAAAAGGAAGAGGCGATTGAAGAGAGAGCACATATATATATATATATATATATATATATATATATATATATATATATATATATATATATATATATATATATATATATATATATATATATATATATATATATATATATATATATATATATATATATATATATATATATATATATATATATATATATATATATATATATATATATATATATAGTAGTCAGAAGCAAAACAAATAGAAAATTGATGTTATTTCCTAATTTACGGTTTCCTTATCTTTTCGCTCAAATGTTCCGCCGATGAAGACCATAATTCACCGACATTAATGGAAATAACTGCCTGAGTCATCGCACTGGTGTATCTGCAGCAGAAGTTCCTCCGTTGATCAGTAGAACATCGCGAAACTGCCAATCACAATCTACTTTTTCCTCCCTCCACTGGCTGGCATTTCCTTACATCTGGACTCTGACGGAAAGCGCGTGAAGAATTTTGAGAACTTGCTTATGAAATTTCCTCTGAAAACTTTCTGGCCGCGTAGGTTGTTTCTACCTCGCCTTGTTCCCCGCGTGCCTGACGGTGGGGACGTGGCCGGAACAGGGTGAGGCAGGAAAGAGGAAGATGGCGTGGGGAGGGGAAATGAGAACGGAAAGAGAGAGGACAGCGGCAAACATTTAATTTTCAGATGAAATTATTTGCAGTTTCCCCACGAAAACAAAGTTGTTGACGCGTCCATGTTATTGGTATGTACGTGAAGTGCTGCGTGGAAATGTTGCTTTGCGTCAGGGAATAAGGAAGAGGAGGAGGAGGACGAGGAAGACGAGGAATAAGAGCATAGACACAGTGCACAAACTCTCCGTCATTGCTATCATTCTTATTAATCCCTTCAGTACCATGACGCATCTTCCTATTCTTCTGATTACTATTTGGTGATTTTATACAGCTTCAGAAACTCATGTAGGGATTAAATAGTGAAGACTGGCCATTAACCTTTTGACATCCATAGACCCTTCCTAATGCCAATAAAATCATCTACTCATACCCAAACTCAAGGTAGAAATGCGTTCCAGCACTTAAGGGGTTAATATTATCATAATTCATCATTACTTACTTAGTTTACCAGCTAGTAACACTCACTATGTCAGGTAACTTTCACGCATCTATTTACGCAACTCCATTCACAAGGGCAACAAAATATTGATGGTAATAATCTGGATCTTATTATTTACCTTGGCGGGAAACTCGACAGGGATTTGTCACTATGAGCGCTCTTCATCCCCTTACATCTCCCAACACCACCTTTACCAGACCTTGACACCAATCCTCTAGCTAATACTATCAACCGCTCCACAAATCTTACGTAGAACACAACTTTTACCTTACTCTGATTCAATCTGCCACAGTAATCTTGCCTCTTAAAGACACACGGACAATATGAATGACTGATGCTTCTAGGTCAGAGTATTTTCATCTTGTGAAAAGCGCGACAAACCAACGTTCCATTTCTACCAAAATTCGTCTAATTATATGATACCTGGTGATTTAAACTGTGTTCAATGTGATACCCTGTAGTGAGATCACGGTTTTGGTAGGTATGAAGCAAATCTGTCGTTGGTTTAATAACAAGATGTGCATTGGTACAGCAGTCAGCGAGTGAGCACATCATTTTGTGACAAAGTTAGCAAGTTCACGTATCCTCAGGTGGCAAATCTGTCGTTGGTTTCATAACAAGTTGTGAATTTGTAGAGCAGTGAGCGAATGAGAACATCAGTCAGTGACAATAGAGTTAGCAAGTTCACGTTTCCTCAGCTGGGAAAATTATCAAGACACAGCTGGAGTTGGTGAAACAGTCTAGACATGAACTCGTGCTTTGCAAACTTTAAATCTTTTTCCTTTCAGTTAAAACAGTATCGCACGGTAGTCCTTAACCGTGCAGGGCAGATATGCCATTGCAAGGACAGCTGGACGTGTCGCAAGAGGGATATGATA
>NC_059304.1:14028892-14033892 GCF_017591435.1 Portunus trituberculatus
TTTAATAAGAGTGATTAACCTAATCAGTGACTGGTGCCCACAGTTCCTTGGGGGGCACTGGGTCAGGCTGCTTGAAGGTCGTAACACTATATGGAGAGAAAAAGAAGAGAAGAATCTACTGAAATGGTAATAAAATGGAACCAATTTTTTGGGAGAGCAATTTATTAGTAACTTTGGCACTTCTATCTCTAAACTCTTAACTGCAAGTACCAGTATGACTCTTATTACTTCATTTGGGGATCCCTAAATCATTCAACTTAGCGTAAATACAACTATAAACTATGAAAGATTTCAACTGTGCATTTCACCGTTCTTTTAGTATCAGATCGAGATCCATGGTTGCCACACACTACAAGAACTCATTAAGTAAATAATATAACACAAAATTGCTTTTCAAACTTCCATTAGACGACTTGATTAAGTTTAAGTCGAAATTTTTTAACGTTTGAAGTCTGCCACCACCACTATTACTACTACAACTTCAAATTCTACCGCCACCACCACCACCACCACCACCTCCACCTTCACCACCATCACCACCATCATCACCGCTAACAAACACGACACCTTTAGAGCGTCCCGGCAATCGTGGACGTAGGAACGCTACACAAGATTTTTGCGGCAGTAAATTTACGCGGCCCGGCGCTGAGCCTTCACACAGCTGGATCAGATGCAACACCACTCGAACACGCGCCGCCCTCTCCACGACGACCGCCCAAAAAGAAGGAAAAATGAATAATGTTGAATAATAAAGCACAAGACGAATCCTTCCCGAGAGACAAGGAAGGCATTTTAGCTGAAGTAAGTAAGACTAATCTCTCTCTCTCTCTCTCTCTCTCTCTCTCTGTCCTTTCAACACGTCTCTTTTACAGGAATAGATTTTCCCACATTTGGTTCTTTTCTCCCTCACAGCATCAAAGCTTCGTGTCTCTTTGTGCTTCCTTCTTCCACTTGGCAACGTGCAGAAGTTGTTTGCCCGCCTTGCTTTGCATTCCTCCCACCTGACTAACACAACTCGCCTGCCGCGTGTTCTCCCTGCATTTCAAAGAGAGGATCCACACGGAGTAATTTTTGCCTAGCTACTACAGGCGGCAAAAACTATCGGCTGCTGGGGGCTCGTATATCATAGAAGAACCCCACACAAAGGCGAGCTTCCAGGAATACTTGAAAACAATAAAATTTCAATAAACAATAAGGATCGCATCTCTAGTGACAATATCGCAGCAGTGGCGGTTTTTCTCGTGGGGTGCAGAACAACTTAAGACAAGAGAACACATATGTATAAACTTCTTGAATGGGGAATTAATAATGATTACTATAAACCTTCGATATGAGATGATCCTGAAAGACTGAAGATCGTGAGAGTATCGGCTTTAACACGGGACACCACTGCGAACTTTGCAGGTTGTGACTTTACTTGTCCTCAAAGACGCGAGGACTCTTGGTAGGGATGGCAGTCTCCAGGAATGTTCTTTTGCGTAGAATACCTGAAATGAGGTCTCCCTGTGGACCTAAATATGCTAATTTTCTCGCACCTGCTCCAGAAACTAAATCAAAACTTTACCATTCCACACTTGTTGCAGCAAAATTAGACACAGCACTTGAACACGCACGCTCTGGCTCAGGTACTTGTACGTGAACGGCGGTGCTGCCCAGACCGGCAAAATAAGACGAACACAGCCATTCAGTCGCCCATAGCAATTTACCCCACATGGTCATGTATACAACCATCCATGTCCACCCACGCACTGCCCATCGTGAAGCCAAAGGAACACCACCTAAATGCGCTCTCTCTCTCTCTCTCTCTCTCTCTCTCTCTCTCTCTCTCTCTCTCTCTCTCCAGAAGCAATTAACTCCCACGTGGTCATGTATACAGCACCCCTTGTCCACCCACGCTCTGCCCATCGTGAAGCCACAGGAACACCACATAAATGCTCTCTCTCTCTCTCTCTCTCTCTCTCTCTCTCTCTCTCTCTCTCTCTCTCTCTCTCCACTCATTAATACTACATTCGTACCCACTCATATTCCTCCTCCGCTCCCTCACTAATACCCTCCAGACTAATATTCAGGGGAGTACGGGAATCTGTGCTACTCATGCCGGCTCTGCATAGTAAATGGAGACTAAGAGAGCCCTGGGTCGCCCCATTACAGACACCCCCACCACAGCGCCAGCCACACAGCTCTAACTCGCTCACACATACATTTTCTTCGTAGTATTATTAACTCAGACATTTCCAAACGAGTTCTTCAGCACGGAGTAAACAAAACCAATGCTAGTTTTAATGAAAAATATATAAAAAACACAAAAAAAACACACACACGAAAAATTTACTCTTACTAGTATCATTATTATTATTATTATTATTATTATTATCATTTGTATTGCTATTTAGTTTTATTACACTCACCATTACGTACCATGAAAATCACATTTCTTTAGCATTTCCCACTGAGAGCGAGTATGTAGTTGCTAATTTCGACCCATAAAGCTGTAAAAGCGAATATTTGTGACAGGATAATGCTTTCCGCTTCTTACTGATGAAATGTCATATAGGCATTTCAACTAGCGAGGTAATAGAGAAAGAGAGAGAGAGAGAGAGAGAGAGAGAGAGAGAGAGAGAGAGAGAGAGAGAGAGAGAGAGAGAGAGAGAGAGAGAGAGAGATTATTGCCTATCTTAGACAATAAAAATCACAATGTCCACGTGAATCAAATCCTGTAGATGAGCATGTGTGTGTGTGTGTGTGTGTGTGTGTGTGTGTGTGTGTGTGTGTGTGTGTGTGTGTGTGTGTGTGTGTGTGTGTGTGTGTGTGTGTGTGTGTGTGTGTGTGTGTGTGTGTGTGTGTGTGTGTGTGTGTGTGTGTGTGTGTGTGCGCGCCACCGATTGTGTTGATATATACGGAAATTAAGGTTGGAGTGAGAGGAAGTGAGCGTGGAGGGAAAGAAAAGGAGAAAAACTGGTAGAGGGGGGAAGGAGGGAGAGAGGAAGAAAAAAGGGAGAAAGAAGAGAGAAGGGGCAGGGAGAGGGAGATGGTAAGGTAGGGAAGGGAAGAAAAGAAAGGTATACAAAAGCTCAGGTAAAATTTAAGGCTCAGAAGATCGATAGTAGAAACCTAGGATCAAGAACGCCCCCCCCCATTCTCTCTCTCTCTCTCTCTCTCTCTCTCTCTCTCTCTCTCTCTCTCTCTCTTTAAGCCTGGGGTCGCGATGGACTGTCCCCGCTGGATCTGATAGCAGTTGCCTCCATAACGCTGAGGTAGAGAGAGAGAGAGAGAGAGAGAGAGAGAGAGAGAGAGAGAGAGAGAGAGAGAGAGAGAGAGAGAGAGAGAGAGAGGGACGTGGTGGGAATCACCGTTATGTATAAGGTGCACGTGTGTCACGTGAGCTATCTAGAGGCGTTCCGGCAGCCATCCCGACTGGCTGAAGTGCACACCCGAGCTGTCACCCTCGCCCCCAAGGAACTCCTGCAGCCCCGCTGTAGAACGTGGCACCACCAGCGACAGTTTGTGAATACATACGTAGGATGGTGGAACATTATTCTAGCCACACAGCTGG
This sequence comes from Portunus trituberculatus, assembly GCF_017591435.1. NCBI lineage: Eukaryota > Metazoa > Arthropoda > Malacostraca > Decapoda > Portunidae > Portunus > Portunus trituberculatus. The sequence continues at coordinate 14,032,446 of NC_059304.1, forward strand.
ATATAAGTGACTGCTCGTTGCAGGATTTTAAGAAAACTATTAATGACTGGTTTTTGTGTTGGCGGGAGAGTTAAAGAGTTTTAACTTTTAGATAGGGTACACTAAAAATGGCCCTTTAGTTATTTAAATTTGCTAAGTGTATGTAATGTACGATGTAACTTGCTCTTGTATTTACTGTATTACTGTATAAATAGAAAGAGAGAGAGAGAGAGAGAGAGAGAGAGAGAGAGAGAGAGAGAGAGAGAGAGAGAGAGAGAGAGAGAGAGAGAGAGAGAGCTCCTCGTTCCTCGTAGAATACACTCAGTGACTCGTTACATAAGCAGTTACTTTTCTTAATTAATCAATAGAGGCTTTCTTTACAATACCAATCCCAGCTCCACCTCAACCAGAAACTCATATCGTGCCTCTCTCTCTCTCTCTCTCTCTCTCTCTCTCTCTCTCTCTCTCTCTCTCTCTCTCTCTAACAAGAAAAAAAGCTAACTAAAAAAAAAAAACAAATACTTTTACAAAACCTCCTTTTTTTCTTTTTCTTTTTATTTAATGTACAGAACCCATCTTGTTTTCTCTTCCCTATTCTATTTCCTGTAGAGTCACCACAGTATACGCTTAAAGGAATTCAAACTCCTCTTTCCTGTAGCTATAATGGCCTTTAAACAACAATAAGTGGCATGGAAAACTACCCACGTGATATTATTCCCATCCTTTCTCTCTCTTCCTCCTCTTCCGAGACACAGGCAGGGATGGAAACATGAGAGAATTGGGATGAAGGAAGGAAGGAAGGAAGGAAGGAAGGAAGGAAGGAAAGAAGGAAGGACGGAAAGGAAGAAAGAGGTGTATAATGAAGGAATAAAAGAGAGTTCAGATGAAGATGATGAGATGGATGAGTGAAGGATGAAATGAAGGAAGTAAGGAAGGAAGGAAGGAAGGAAGGAACGAACGAACGAACGAACGAAGGAAAGGGCGAGAGCAGTAAAATGGTGTATAATGAAGGAGTAAAATATAGCTGAGATGAATGAAATGATGAGATGGATGAGTGAAGGATGGAAGGAGGAAAGGATGGAAGGAAGGAAGGAAGGAAAGAAGGAACGAAGGAAAGAAAGGAGAACAGCATTAGCATGGTGTATAATGAAGGGGTAAAATATAGTTGAGATGAATGAAATAATGAGATGGATGAGTGAAGGAAGGAAGGAAGGAAAAGAGAGAGAGAGAGAGAGAGAGAGAGAGAGAGAGAGAGAGAGAGAGAGAGAGAGAGAGAGCAGCATGGTGTATAATGAAGGGGTAAGAGATAGTTGAGATGAATGAAAAGATGAGATGAATAAGAGACGGATCCGAGGTGATTGATAATACGTCACATTAGTGTAAGTAATGGAAATGTGTTGCGAGGGATATGAGAGAGAGAGAGAGAGAGAGAGAGAGAGAGAGAGAGAGAGAGAGAGAGAGAGAGAGA
>NC_059304.1:14036392-14038892 GCF_017591435.1 Portunus trituberculatus
TGTGTGTGCGTGGGTGTGTGTGTGTTTTGAACATACGTGAAAGTGTGTTAAAGAAAAACGGTCATGAACTTTCAGGTAAAAGAAAGGAGAGAAAGAGTGATCGTTCTGCTAAAGACTCAGTTTTCTTTGTTTGCAAGGTCTTTTTACACTTCTCCCCTCCCCCGTCTCTCTCTCTCTCTCTCTCTCTCTCTCTCTCTCTCTCTCTCTCTCTCTCTCTCTCTCTCTCTCTCTCTCTCTCTCTCTCTCTCTCTCTCTCTGTGTGTGTGTGTGTGTGTGTGTGTGTGTGTGTGTGTGTGTGTGTGTGTGTGTGTGTGTGTGTGTGTTCTTTCCTCATACCATTACTAAGAACCCTATATTTTCAAGGGGTCATCCTTTTACAGTCTTTCCCTACTCATCACTCCACCACTAACAGAATCACCATTATTATCCTCATCACCAACACCGTCACCATTATTGTCACTAACCCAATCACCAACAATAATATCAGTCTTCTCATGACCAGTATCCCCATTACAGTAGAAACTCATGTTTTCCTTTCACTCTCTGCCTGTTTCATCCTCCTTACTCCTCATCTCCTTCATACTGGAGCCGGCAAACACACCCTGCTGGCTTCACTGTGGAGCACCGGTTCGCTGTTTGGCCTCTAATGAGTTGCTGCAAAATTGATACACTTGCTTGTGAGGAAAAGTCGTTGATTGCTTTGTCCTCTTGGTGCTGCGCAAGGCCATTCGTGACTCTGCCAAATGATACTGCCAAGCCTGTTGACAGCGGCGTCTACTTGATGGGTTGTGCTGCACGGCATTACTGAGGCTCGTGTTGGAGATGGGGAGATGGGTGAAAGTAGGAACACAGTTAGTAGACCCTGTGCTTTTCTGTTTGTATGTATGTATATATGTATGTCTGCCTGCCTGCCTGCCTCTCTCTCTCTCTCTCTCTCTCTCTCTCTCTCTCTCTCTCTCTCTCTCTCTCTCTCTCTCTCTCTCTCTCTCTCTCTCTCTCTCTCTCTCTCTCTCTCTCTCTCTCTCTCTCTTTTCTCTATATTGATTAGAAAAAATTATGAAAAGCTGAACATGAGGTCTTCCCATTTTGTGGAGTCATGGCGCCAAGAGAGCCATCAATCAGGCGGGGCTTGGAGGCCACGCGGGAGTAATAAAGCTTGAGAACAAAGAGAAACGTGCCGATGAAGCGCAAAGAGTATAGGTAAACTTAACTAATAAACTAATGAAGGACGAAGTAAAGGAAGGCTGAACAGAATGGACAAGGCTATAATAGTAAGAATCGACAGGTGTTACGCTTCTCCCACCAGACTTGTTGATTAAGATGCCGAGTTTTCTTATCCATTCTGGTTACTATTTAGTGAATTTTACATGGCTTCAGGAACTTACGTGGTGATTAGAATAGTGAAGACTCTGGCCATTCATCTTCTGACGTCCATACGCACTTTCTCATGCAAATAAAAACATCCAATCGCACCCAAAATTCATGGTAAAAGTGCATCTTAATATTGAAGGAGTTTATTAAAGATAATTATTATATTCCTTTAATAATGCAAATCACTACTTATCTTTTTTTTTATGAGACAACTTACGTGACTCTTTTGAAATATCTATATTATTTTCGCTTTAAGACATCTTTAGGCAGTTCTTTCCTTACCCGTTTGTTGCAACGGGCTTCGAAAATCAGTACAATAAATACATTTCCACTCTCATGAAGAACAAAGCAAGTGGAAGTTTCAGACACATATTTAAACATAACAGAATGGGGAAAACACATAAAAATTCATAAGCATGGCGAGTGGAGGTTTTATACACATATTTAAGCATAACAGAAGGGGCAAAAAATACATAAAAGAACTCCTTTAGATTTCTATGGCCCGTATGGGGATCGAACCCACGACATCCGCGTTATTAGCACGGCGCTCTAACCAACTGAGCTAACAGGCCAATAGGAAAACAATAGCACGTTAAGTTATATTCCTCTAGTTTTCTTTTAATGCAAGAAGGGAAGCAAGCCAAGGGCAGCAAAACACATACAAAAAAGGCCCACTTGATTGTCAGTTCCCTTAAAGAAGAGTAGAGTTATCCAAAAGTCTGGAATAAATTTACTGATATATGGGTCTTCATGAAAAAAGATTGAAATTTAGAAGTTAAGAAAAAAGGATACTTCACAAAAAAGGGGGGCATGGGGGGGTGGGGGGAATGACAAGGGGGGCATGTGGGGTGGGGGGAATGACAAGCTAAAGACACCGATATTAAGCAAAACGCACTAATGATACTCCTTAATTCGCAGTTTGTGGATCGCATAACGAGGGAAGTTTGATTTGCGAATACTAATGCACACGTGACGCCTTCAGTAAAAGTTCTGATGTGGAATTAATCAGCCCTCCTCCTCCTCCTCCTCCTCCTCCTCCTGCTCCTCTTCTTCTTCTTCTTCTTCTTATTATTATTATTATTATTATTATTATTGTTATTATTATTATTATTATTGTTATTATTATTGT
>NC_059304.1:14041392-14071392 GCF_017591435.1 Portunus trituberculatus
TGGTGGTGGTGGTGGTGGTGGTGGTGGTGGTGGTGGTGGTGGCAGTGGTAGCAGTGGTGGTGGCAGTGGTGGTAGTGGTGCAGTAGTGGTGTAGTAGTAGTAGTAGTAGTAGTAGTAGTAGTAGTAGTAGTAGTAGTAGTAGTAGTAGTAGTAGTAGCAGCAGCAACAGCAACAGCAACAGCAACAGCAACAGCAACAGCTACAGCAACAGTAACAGCAGAAGCAGCAGCAATAGCAACAGTAGAAGTAGCAGCAATAATATTAACAGTAGCTACTCATTTTTTCGACCTCCCTTTTTTTTGAAGTGGCAAGTTTCATATTAGTTTACAGTTAATCTACAAGGTAATAAGTGCCAGCCCTCACTCCGCTCACTGCGTCAACAGCCTTAGCCAGGAAACCAGTGAAAATATGATGGAGAGAAGGATGATGAAGAACATGAGACCCACAGCAACGGCAAGGAGGAGGAGGAGGAGGAGGAGGAGGAGGAGGAGGAGGAGGAGGAGGAGGAGGATGAAGAGGAAGAAGGAGGCAGAAGAAAGGAGGAAAAAAATGATTTAGAACATGTAGGTAAAATAGCTAACAATAAGCCCTTTCCTCCCTCTTATTACGGCGAAGTTATTTGTCGTACTAATAATAAGGACCCTAACGATGCCATCAACATGTATGAGAGCGCCCTGGAAAACTGACGCTCTACCCGGACGTTAACCTCTCCACTTAAGCTGCCGCGCTGAAACAAGGCTGAAACAAGGCTGGACATTTTGCCGGCATGAAAGCACCTTCGCCTCTTACACTCACGAATTTCCAGCAACGAAATGTCAATCACTCCACTCGTCTCCTGTATGTCGTAAACTGGTGTCAATTTTCTTTTAGCTTATTTGCTTATTTTTCTTATGGTCTTAACGCCTTCCTTACTGGAACGCATTTTCACCTTAAGTTTTAGGTATGATTAGATGGTTTTATTTGCATTAAGAAGGGTCTATGGAGATCAGAAGATTAATAGCAAGAGTATGCACTATTTTAATCCCCAGATGAATTTCTGAAGTTGTAAAAAATCGCCAAATAGTAAGCAGAATGAATATGGAAACGCGTCATGGTACTGAAAGGGTTAATTTTTTTTTGTGTGAGAACCTTCAGATGACGATTCACATGATTTAAAAGGGTAAACGCTTCACATAATTTAGAAAGGTAAGTGAGTCCATAAGCTTCACGACCACTTATGATATTCTAGAGTTTATTTCACATCTCATGCAACTTTTAACGGGGAAAAAATAAATAACAATTGATTTCGAAAAGCCGTATTAAATTTATCATAAGTTTTAAGGTGCTTTTACTGAAAATTTGGCTGCATTTATCATTTTTCTTTACTCTGGCTGAGAGGAATTGTTGGCTTCCACACACCCCTTTAATTCTGTTGACTTAATATCATCCACATGCACACACACACACACACACACACACACACACGGTAGCACAGTGGTTAGAGCGTTGGCTTCACAAGCCAGAGGACCGGGGTTCGATTCCCCGGCCGGGTGGAGATATTTGGGTGTGTCTCCTTTCACGTGTAGTCCCTTTTCACCTAGCAGTGAGTAGGTATGGGATGTAAATCGAGGAGTTGTGATCTTGTTGTCCCGGTGTGTGGTGTGTGCCTGGTCTCAGGCCTATCCGAAGATCGGAAATAATGAACTCTGAGCTCGTTCCGTAGGATAACGTCTGGCTTTCTCTTCAGAGACTGCAGCAGATCAAACAGTGAAACACACACACACATACACACACACACACACACACACACACACACACACGATGGATCTCGCACACAGGAATATGTATGTATTTCCCTCTGGCACTATCAATAATTCATCTTGGCCATAAACGGTATTTGTGGCTCAGGTGAAAGGTTCTTCATTGCTGAACCTTATTACCTTACTCCATATTCCCAAACATCTTGCCATTCACATACATTTAACACCTTCATGTTTCCATATTAATTCTGGTAACTACTTGGTGAGTTTATACAGCTTCAGAAACTTATAGGTTGGTTAAAATAGTAAGGACTGTGGCCATTAATGTTCTTACCTCCATACAGCTTTCCTAATGTAAGTAAAATGGTCTAATCCCACCTAAAACTCAAGGTAAAAAATGCGTCAAAGTACTAACGGGTTAACAGGCTCTATTGAAAGCTGTTAGAATTCTCACTGGTGGTTTTTTTTATCATTATTATTCTAGCGATAGTTTAAGAGAGGTCTTTAAGCATAGACGTGGTGAGAGACCAAAGCGGTTCAGAGTACAAGGCTCACTAAGACTGTCAGACACCGAGTAGGGGAGTGCGCCTCTCTGACGCCAAGATAAAGTGTCTCGGGAAGGTCCTGGCGTATTATAGAAAGAGGCCTTCCCTTCTCCCCCCTTCCTTTAATATTATTCACATTACTCATTCTCTTGACTTCCCTTTTATCCTCTTTCTTCCTCCTCTTTCTCCTTCTCCTCTTGGCAACTCTCTCACATTCTTCGCCCTGACCACGCCCCCTCGCCACCCATATCACCTCCTTCCTCCTCATCACTTTCTCACCCTCACCCTCCCTCCTAACCAGCGCCATTTCACTATGCCCCTCATCATCATATCTGTCACCGCCGCCTTCTCACCATCTTTCTCACCACCACTCTCATTACCACTTGCCTCACCACCACCACCACCACCACTACCCTCACCGCCGTTCCCCTCACTTATTAGAAGCGAGGGGAGTTTTGGCAAAGTGGAGGGTTGGAAAAAGAAAGTAGGTCATTAGGAGTGTAACATTTTAAACAGGAGAACGAGAGGAATAACAGTTTTCACTATGGTTAGATAAATAGATGATCATAGAAATAGATAAATGTATAACTCTAAATATATATCTTCGTGTTTTATCTTACATGTGTGAATAGTCTCTGCTTACTCTACAACATATATAAATTTTGGTTAATTTCGTAATGTTAGGTAGCACAATGCAGAGGGTAAAAGCAAGCTGGGGGTGAAAGCATCCGGACTAGGAGTAAAAGGAGAGTAAGGCGGCTTTGTTTTGCTTCCACCGAAAGAAATGCGTTTTAATGTCGTATATGATAAAACCAAGGCTAAGAGTATCATGGAAAAATAATAGTTGAAATGTAAGCAAAATTAATGAATAAAAGAGGTAAGGTGTCTTCTTCCTCTTCTTCCACATCAACATCTCTTCCCTCCCCCGTCCGCCTCCAACGACTCGCTCCTCTCAGTACGTCAGCAGTGATGACGAAAGTGACTCGGGTCGTGATGTCACAGGCCTGGTCATCACGGAGTAAGAAGGACTACGGTAACTCAGGTCTTTTAATGAAGATTCTCGCTGCCCACGTGACGGTAGTAAATCAGCCACTTCGCCTCCTCTGATCTAACCAAACATGTCTATCACTTCACAAGGCGAGGTAAGCAAGGAGGTTCACACAATTTAATGACTAATTAAGCATATATAGTTAGAAAAAAAACTAATAATTTATAAACATGTATTTTTGTTAATGTATTTCGAGAGTGTTGCCTGAGAAAATAAAAGTGAATAAATTACAATAAAAAATCTAATTCTGTGGTGATATATTTTTTTTGTGTGTGTGTGTGTGTGTGTGTGTGTGTGTGTGTGTGTGTGTGTGTGTGTGTGTGTGTGTGTGTGTGTGTGTGTGTGTGTGTGTGTGTGTGTGTGTGTGTGTCTAATTTACCCATGTCTTGAGGATCACTTACTGGACTCATGCCGGCCAGTTGCTGCCCTTCTGGAGAGAGCTTTAGTGTTAATTTTGTCCAATGTACGAGTAAAGATGAGACTCTTCACGCTACACTTGCCTCATTCCCTTGCTGGGCCGGGACACCAATTGCTCACTATTCACTGGGAAATGTGTGTGTGTGTGTGTGTGTGTGTGTGTGTGTGTGTGTGTGTGTGTGTGTGTGTGTGTGTGTGTGTGTGTGTGTGTGTGTGTGTGTGTGTGTGTGTGTGTGTGTGTGTGTGTGTGTGTGTGTGTGTGTGTGTGTGTGTGTGTGTGTGTGTGTGTGTGTGTGTGTGTGTGTGTGTGTGTGTGTGTGTGTGTGTGTGTGTGTGTGTGTGTGTGTGTCCCAAGACTGACTAATACTACACACAAGTTTCATTATTATGAGCTTTTACGACTATTACACACACACACACACACACACACACACACACACAGACATACACACAAACTTGCAACATAGTAAACACAGTGATAGTTTGAGACTAATACAAAGACAGAAACACAAGGCGACTTTATTCCCAGTAATCGCATTCACGCCAGCATCATTACGTTGGGGGTAAAATTACGAGGAAGCGACGAGGTTAATGAACGGACGTAAAGACAAGGTAAACAAGGCGGTCGGTAAATATCTTTGTGTGAGGAGACAAAAGTGGCACGTGTCTTGTTAGTCCATGCTGATACCAAAAGTAGATTACGTGTGTGTGTGTGTGTGTGTGTGTGTGTGTGTGTGTGTGTGTGTGTGTGTGTGTGTGTGTGTGTGTGTGTGTGTGTGTGTGTGTGTGTGTGCACGTTTCTGTCAAACTTTTATCAATTAAACACGAATTATGCACTCTGCAGCAGCAAAAGCGAAGACAACAATTATATTACAACAACTACTAACAACAACAACAAAAAAACAACAACAACGACAATAAAAAAAAAACATCACCACCAACACCACCAACACCAGCAACGACACCACCAAAAAAAACAACAACATGAGACATTCCCTCCCAACCTCACCTTTGAAAAAACTGAAAAACCAGACATTAATTACCTCTCATTATGGCATCTGCTCGCTGAAAAATAATTAGTTTCACTAGCTAAACCCTCCGCTTCATCACGCCACCGGGAGCAACTTAGCGGCCGCTGTAGCAACACAAACCACCACAGCAACTGACGCAACAGTACCGCTAGACTCAAGGTAAAGGAGGAGGAGGAGGTGAGTGGGTGGATAAGTGAGTAAGAAGGAGTAAGAAGTTAAGTAAGGTAAGTCAATGCGTGGGTGTGTTACGTAGGAGGGTAAGATGATAGCTGGAAGGAAGGAAGGATGTTTACGCTTTTAGACAGGTCAATTATGTCAACACCTCGCTTCCCATTGCCTAGATTCTTCGGCTGTCTAACGATGTCTTTCTTTTTTTTTTATTTGTATCAGATATATAACCCCCTCTCTCTCTCTCTCTCTCTCTCTCTCTCTCTCTCTCTCTCTCTCTCTCTCTCTCTGGAGGGTGATGATGATGATGATGAATATCCGTAAGTCCATAACTCTAGGTAAAGAGGAGGAGTAGGAGGAGGAGCAGGAGGAAGAGTAGGAGGAGGAGGAGGAGGAGTATGATGAGTAGGAGGAGGAGAAAGACAGTAGACAGGAGTAAGAGGAGGAGGAGGAAGATGAGTGGCAGTGGCACGAGGAGGGGAGGAAGGAGAAAGGAGCAAAAAGGGCGGAAAAAAGGATACAGTTAATGTGGAGTGAAGGGTGACTGTACATTACTGAACAGAGAGAGAGAGAGAGAGAGAGAGAGAGAGAGAGAGAGAGAGAGAGAGAGAGAGAGAGAGAGAGAGAGAGAGAGAGAGGAGAAAAGGGAGCGGCAGAGTACAATAGGCAGCGTGGGCGGAATGGGTGGTGGTAGTGGAGACGCCTAAAATGTGTTGCGGGGGAGGGAGAAGACTGGGTGTTGGGAATGGTTGAGGGGGGGAGGGAGGGGACGAGCGAGGAATACTACGCCTTTAACACAATGCGAGGCGAGGCGAGGCAAGGCAAGGCGGGCGGGCTGCAGTGACGGAAGCTCTGGACCTGTACAACCTTTTAATGAACCACACCTATTTACATCGCACCCACCACGATAATGCGCTGCGCTCTTCTTCCTCTTCTTTTTTTTCAAATTTTTCAGTGTTTATTTGAGCCAATTATTTTTATCATTTTACGTAGTTCGTGCCGTGGTTTTAATTTCATTGGTATTAGAATCTGTATAGCCTTAAGTGAACGTGTTTACATAGCAGCCACCACAATAATGTCCTGCGCTCTTCTTTTTTCCTTCTTGTTGATTTTTACAGTGTTTATTTGAGCCAATAATCTTTATCATTTTACTTAGTTCGTATCGTGGTTTTCATTTCGTTGGTATTTGGACTTGTACAACCTTAATGAACCTCTTTATATCGCAGCCAACACGATAATGCGCTAAGCTCTTCTTTATCTTCTCTCTTTTTTTTCTTATTTTTACAGTGTTTATTTGAACTAATTATCTTGATCATTTTACTTAGTTCGTGTCGTGGATTTCATTTCCCTATTTTATTTTTTTTCTAAATCATCTTATCGCTTCAGTTCTCCTTGATTTAATTTTCCGAGTAGGTTCTGGGATTTTTATTTTATCTTTTATTCGACTAAGACATTTTTTTTCACTTGAGCGCTACTCCTTTTTATTTTTTTTTTCTTTTAAATATACTCTATTTTTAAGTTTTTAATCCAGCCTGACCTGACCTTATCATGTTTTCACTTCACGCCACTTCACCAAATCATCATCACTTATATTTTTTTCAAGCATTGTTTCCTGTTGAGTTTTAATTCGCTTTCAAAAATGTCACCACGGCTTGACTTTATTGTCATTTACATCATTACGTTCAGGAGTCGTCTCAGGGAATTGCTTTTTTTTCTTATTTCCTGTCAGCGCTCGTTTAACTTTCCAACATTACCATCATTAGTTAGTTTTTTTTTTCTTTTAAGTATTTCGTCTTAGCGCTTGTTCTCTTTACTCCAGCGCTACCTTCACATTATTATATTTACTAATTACACTAAAGCTTAAAGTAATCACCATTATTACATCAACGCTTCATTAACTTTAACTCTTCCGGAGAAAAACTGACTATAACCATCTTCCTCTTTTTTTTTATACCATGTGGGTTTTTCACGGGAATTCATGGGGTAAAGGGGATACTTCTTAGGCTACCTCCTATCTCAAAGCCCACCCGCTAGGAAACCGTTGCCCCGAGTGAGGAAGCCCAACTTTACACACGGAGACACCAAGCTGATAAGATGTGTTAGTTTTGATCTCATTTTTTCCACACCTACATGACATTACAATCATTAATATCTTTCTAAGTGTTATTAGAAAGCAAAAAAAAAAAAAAAAAAAACGAAGCAAAAACATAACTATCATCAATGCCAGCGCCTCTTCTGCTAAATAAAAAGACTTTCATCATTTTATTATTTCTTCCTGTATTGTATTAGCATTAGTAAGTATCATGATTTGATATTATTGTCACAGTTCATGGCTTCTCTGCAAAATAAAAAGAGTATCATCATTTTTTTTTTTTTATTATTTGATCCTGCATTGTATTAGCATTAGTAAGTATTATGCATTACTATTATTGTCACAGTTCATGGCTTCTCTGCAAAAAAAAAGAGACCATCATTTTCTTTTTATTATTTCTTCCTGTATTGTATTAACATTAGTAAACATTATGCATTACTATCATTGTCACAGTTCATGGCCGCCGTCAGCCTCCCTGGAAAACAAATCAGCTACAATTACCTGCTTTCCTCAACGTGGCATCGCAATGCGTCCCTCATTTCTCTTCATTTTTCTCCCCGCCAGCCTCGCTCATGCATCTTGCTGAGAGAGATTTGTGAGGAGAACATACATTTCCTCCTCCTTTGCCGCGACCGTCCATGTTGCCTTGTGGCTCAGAGTATCTGCATTCATCCTTTACGGTCAAGGCCTCAGCATTTATAATCATCTCTTAAGCTACCTATTCTTAACTCGTTCACTACTATGACGCGTTTTCATATTAATTTTGCTTACCATTAGACGATTTTATACAGCTTCAGAAGCCTATGTCGGGATTGAAATAGTGAAGAATCTGGCCATTAATCTTCTGACCTCTATAGACAGTTCATAATGTAAACAAAAACGTCTAATCTAATCATGCCCAAGAAAGCGTCCCTGTACTGAAGAAGTTAAGCGATTTGGGCTCCGAAGGCCAGTTTTCTAAAGCCACACAGATGATTTACGAAACTCTTCCGGTGTCTCTTTTCGACAAACTGATGATTGTTTCTTAAAGTATCATTAAAATCATAAAAATACCCATGTCGACTCCACCAATTTCTACAAACGTCTATTAAATATTGTCGTGATAGAGCGCTGATTCTTAGGCCATTATTCTTATTTGGGTTCCCACAAGGACTAATTTCAAAGACTACAGAAATGGTCACTTGGTTTCCCAGCTGTGTTTTCCCCCGTTGAAATTACGGAACCATTAATAAACTCGCATTACAATTAGAAAAAAAAAACAAAAAAACATCCTGACAACTAGGCAAGACATTCACTTGACCTTAACTGTTAAGAAGAGAATGAAGAAAGACTTGAGAAAGACACCGTCAGAGTCACGGGAAGGCAAGTATCAGGTTTGGCAGAATAGGTTGCAGGAAACGTTCCCTTGGGTCTGTAAAAAGAATCTTAAAGCGGCTTTGGTCTAAAACATTTCACCTGGCGTTCATTTTATGTCGAAACTTCTTGGGCGACTTCCTGGTTTCAATGATTTTACGACCCCTGTAGTTTACTGATATTGAAAGTCGTACTGCAGACAACAGGAAATCACTGGAAACCTGCGCTATATGACCACGTTGCTGCGGCGCCATTAAACACTGATATTCTTCGTATTGGAGTGGAACATTTCATTACCTTTGTATAAAACTTGAGAATGGTGACACTTGATAGAGTTGCTGCTGCGCTGAAACATAATTCTCTCTCTCTCTCTCTCTCTCTCTCTCTCTCTAATATTACCTATTACACCAGACCCATAACACCAAACCTGACCCATAAAATCAAATGAAAACAACAGCCAACACAAAACTCATAGACGAAGTTATCCCAATTATCAGTGTCGTGCAAAATCGTCCAATAAAACTACAGAGCCAACAATAAAATGTCTCTTTCTCTCCTTTTATCGCCAAGATCCTCGCAGCGAACCATTAAATTTTCAGTGTCATTCTATCAAATTCCCAGGAGCGGCGGGCGGTTCCTGGACGTTGGCAAGGCTTTATTATTTACGAATTAGCGCCGAGATATCTTCCTCGGTGATATTTGAAGGCTATCCTATTATCGGAAAACACAATATCGGGAAAGAATATCACGGTGATTCTTCAACTTCCTTCACCGTCCGCTGGAGATTGGCGGGGTTGCAGCGACCGACAGAATATTTCATTTATTCTTATTTATTGGCAAGACGCAGAGGAGGGTACACAGATGCGCCTCGGAGGTAGAAATGTAAATTCGTCCCCTGAATATTCAGAGGGAAGAATGTAAAAAGTGAAGATAGATGTAAAAATAAGCGTGTTTGTGTGTTGAGGAAGGATATAGCAACGAATAGAAAGGTTTCGAAATTGATCAAAAAGTATCAATTAGAAGATAATGATACTCAGGCATGCGAGGGAATGTCATGAAATAGATACATTCTAGGAAAATCAGAGAGAGAGAGAGAGAGAGAGAGAGAGAGAGAGAGAGAGAGAGAGAGAGAGAGAGAGAGAGAGAGAGAGAGAGAGAGAGAGAGAGAGAGAGAGAGAGAGAGAGAGAGAGAGAGAGAGAGAGAGAGAGAGAGAGAGAGAGAGAAACGCAGTCATGTATTAGAAAACAACAAGAATATCTACACAGTGAATCATAATATTTTTCGACATAAATCTCTGAAACTCTTTAGTGATGAGAAAAGAAGGAAGGCACACACACACACACACACACACACACACACACACACACACACACACACACACACACACACACACACACACACACACACGATGCAATGGAAATAAATACAATCATACCAGGAAGAAGGAAGAAACAAAATCAATAGAACAAAGTACCCATAAGAATCAACAAAATACAAAAAATGAAAATAAGAAAGCTGGTAATATGCATTCAGAAAAAAAAAAAAGACAAAGAAGTTAGCAATAAATATTCAGAAAAAAAGAACAAAAAGAATTAGGAGAATTAGACGTGCAGACCATAACAATATCCAAGCTGATCCCAAAGTGCAAACGAGACACAGAGGGAATCAAACACCACATCACCAAAACCCTCAAAAATAAAACCAAACGACCAAATACACGCTAATGACGCGAGGTAGAGAGCTCTCCTAATAATATCAAAGCACCAACAAAACGCGAAAAAAAAAAGAAAGGGAAAAAAAATTACAGGAAATAATCACGGTAGCGGGAAGAGAAGCACCAGACTACAAACACCATTGCAAAACAGGAAAAAAAAAAAAATCGACAGCCACGAATTATGCCATGAAATTTGTCAGGTAAACCAATTAAAGCTTCGGTAGAACATCACGCCCGCCGTAATGAACAGGTGTAGGGGAGGCTGGCCAGGAGAGAGAGAGAGAGAGAGAGAGAGAGAGAGAGAGAGAGAGAGAGAGAGAGAGAGAGAGAGAGAGAGAGAGAGAGAGAGAGAGAGAGAGAGAGAGAGAGAGAGAGAGAGAGAGAGAGAGAGAGAGAGAGAGAGAGAGAGAGAGAGAGAGAGAGAGAGAGAGAGAGAGAGAGAGAGAGAGAGAGAGAGAGAGAGAGAGAGAGAGAGAGAGAGACCGTCACAAAAATACACCAAAGAATGTGAGTTGTGTGTTTTTCAGCCAGTCTGTTCAGAATCCTACTTCCATATGCATGCAAACACACACACACACACACACACACACACACACACACACACACACACACACACACACACACACACGTATATTTATTCCCACCACTATGCACAGGTAGAAGTTAACGTCCATCATGTAAAGAGGGAAGAGGACAGAATATTCTGGCATTTTTTGACAATTCACGACCAGGCCATATTTTCAATCTCCCTCTGCCACACCCACCCACCTACACACACACACACACACACACACACACACACACACACACACACACACACACACACACACACACACACACACGACCAATGAGGGCACGAATATTCCCAGGGTAGACAAGGCCAAGAATATTTGCGGAGGACACATTCTTACGTGAAAAGTTTGGTGAGGGAGGGACTTGCCACTTGCATTTTTCTCTCCCGCAGTTAAAGGAATTTCTTGGGGAGAGAAGACGAGGCGGAGGAGAAAAGTGGGATAGCGGATCGCGCAGAGATCGACGAAAGTTATGGAAAAAAGAACCACGATGGAAGAAAACCACTCTCCATATCTGCTTAAATTATACTTTTGTTAGACAATATCATGAAGGCACATACTTGAGGTGACATACGAGCACATATAACTAAACTAGAATATAAATCGCAATGACTAAACCCTAAAGCAAGGAAATACACACAAAATAATTCCATCCATATACTAAATAACACACTCAGATACATAGAAATAGTATTGACGTAGCAGAAAAGGAAGCTACAAGAGTTCCTTACAAAATTCACACTTTTATCAACATTAAGCATCATTCAGAAGTTGCAGAGAGAGAGAGAGAGAGAGAGAGAGAGAGAGAGAGAGAAAGGGAAGATTAGTATGTTGGAAGAAGAAGAGCGTGCAGTAGTACCTGGAAGGAAGAGATGGAACAAGGCAAGGAGAACAAAGGACTGCGTAAAGACTCAAGAGGTAGAGGTCTGAATGAAAGGAGAGAAATAGACAACTTTGTGGGGAAAGACTAGCCAGGATTACCGAAAACATTTCAACGTGAGAAAAGTTGAAAAGAATAAAAGCATAACAATAAGAGAAAGACATAAAAAATAATTGTTCCCTAATATGTTTTAGTTTTATTAAGATCTTAAGTTAGATTTAATCCTTTCAGTACTGGGACACATTTTCACGAATGGATATTGGGTATGATTAGACGATTTTATCTACATCAGGAAGGGTATATGAAGATCAAAATATTAAAGGCCTGAGTCTTCACTATTTTAATACCTACATAAGTTTCTGAAGCTGTATAAAATCACCAAACAGTAAGCAAAAACGAATATGAAAACGTGTCATGATCCTGAAGAAGTTAAAGAGAATTGTTTGACGTTGAGAGAGATGCAAGAAGAATTAAAACATAAAACCTTGTGATGTCATTACTTACATAATTCGTCCGAGCACATCTGGCTGTGGAGATCCTGTGGGAAGAGAGAGAAACTTTAAGTCACTAAACTTGAAAAGGGTAAGCCATAGAAAAATAAGGAAACTTCCAAGGGTAAAAGTTATAAGTGTGATGAAGACTAAAGTGAAGTCAACAAGGGTAGAAAAATAAAACAAAATACAAAAAATTACATTACCTGAAAGATGATAAAAGGAAAAATGATTAACTTTAAGAAAAGATAAAGGTAAAAAAAAAACAAAAAGAACCTCACTACAAAGAGAGAGAGAGAGAGAGAGAGAGAGAGAGAGAGAGAGAGAGAGAGAGAGAGAGAGAGAGAGAGAGAGAGAGAGAGAGAGAGAGAGAGAGAGAGAGAGAGAGAGAGAGACAGAGACCGAAAAAAAGAGACAGAGAGACAAAGACAGAGAAACCGTGGGAGACAGAGAGAGAATGGAATGTCAAGGCAGAAAACGTCAAAAGAACACAGAAAAGGTTAATTGGGAACACATACGGCGAGCGAACATTTTTAGACATCCACTCTCTCTCTCTCTCTCTCTCTCTCTCTCTCTCTCTCTCTCTCTGCTCGACGTCGCCCCCCCCCCCTTCCTCTCTCACTCGCTCGACGACGGTGATAAATATAAAGAGTCATCTCGTAGACTTAGAGGAATTTATGCATGAGGTGTGAGGAGGCGTGACCGGAGAAGCTCTTGCCCTCATTTCCTCTCTCTCCCTCTCTCTCTCTCTCTCTCTCTCTCTCTCTCTCTCTTGCAAACAGAAATGGAATACTATATGATTTTAAGTAAGAAAAAAAACTTCCCCTTTTGATGAACAGAACCGTGACGAGAAAACTGACTCAAATAAAAAAAAAAGTTCACGAAAATATGGTGGCAGGAGAGAGAGAGAGAGAGAGAGAGAGAGAGAGAGAGAGAGAGAGAGAGAGAGAGAGAGAGAGAGGCGTGGGGTGTGGCAGGGATGACGCTGGTAGGGAAAGGTAGGCATGAGAGAAAGGAGGAAAAAATAAAGAAAGGAAGAGAGAGAGAGAATGGAATGAAAGTGATGAAGCTTCTCTCCCATTTACATTCCTGGTCCATTTTTCTTTCCCTCACGTTGACGAAGGAAGGAATGAGCGTAAGAAGGTAAGGCGTTTATTATCTCTCTCTCTCTCTCTCTCTCTCTCTCTTGGAATTTAGTGCTCCTTTTTCTCTGTTTTTGCTTTAATTTACTTTAATATATCTCTATGTATGTTAAATTATACGTTTGTACGTTTGTTTGTCTTCCTGTAATAGTCTTATGTATACTTATCCGTGCTTGTCTTTGTTCTCTCTCTCTCTCTCTCTCTCTCTCTCTCTCTCTCTCTCTCTCTCTCTCTCTCTCTCTCTCTCTCTCTCTCTCTCTCTCTCTCTCTCTCTCTCTCTCTCTCTCTCTCTCTTTTCCTATCTTTATATCTATTTATCTATTTATCCATCTATTTATCTATCTACTTATCTATCTTCCTATCTTCATTTTTATCAAGAATTTATATGAGACTGACTTTACATTACGTTTGTTTAAGATATTTGGTGTAGTCTTCCTGATCCTCCTTGTATTTTTCTCTTCTTTGCAGGAAATCCTTTGTAAGTTAAATATCTCGTTTCAGCTTAGTCTATTTATCCTTGTCTGTCTGAAGGTCTTCTTTCTCTTGCTATAATCTCCGCTAGTGTCTATCTGCCTCTGTCTATCTGGTCGCTTGTTTCCCTTTCTGTCTGTCTGCCTGTCTTTCTGTTTGGTTTCCTTGTCTCAGTTGCTCGCTATTTGTATTCATGTACCTTTGTCTTTCTCTCTCTCTCTCTCTCCCTCTTTCTCTCTGTTTTTGTGTCTTTGTGTTTGTCTGTCTATCTCTGTCTGTCTGTCTGTCTGTCTGTCTGTCTGTCTGTCTGTCTGTCTGTCTCTCTCTCTCTCTCTCTCTCTCTCTCTCTCTCTCTCTCTCTCTCTCTCTCTCTCTCTCTCTCTCTCTCTCTCTCTCTCTCTCTCTCTCTCTCTCTCTCTCTCTCTCTCTCTCTCTCTCTCTCTCTCTCTCTCATACTCCTTCAACATCGCTTCACACTTTCCTACTTCACACACACACACACACACACACACACACACACACACACACACACACACACACACACACACACACACACACACAGAGAGAGTTGCTCACTTTTACACACCTTTCCTCAGCAGCTTTTGCTCAATTTACTCTGCACTTCTTCCTTATTCTGCGCCACAATGTCCTTTCCATCTGTCCTCTTCCTTCTTTTTTTTTTCTCTTTTTTTTTTCCTTCACCTCCTAAACTTGCGAACGTCCCTTTCCCTGCGATTCCTCCTCCTCCTTCTCTCCCTTCTAAAGGAAAGATACATCGGGGAAACACGACCACCTATCCCGTTTGGATGGCACGCAATTTACTTAGGCAAGGTTGTCTGCAGTTTCTCCCTTCGCGAACCTTTTGCTTGCCACGAGAAGATTATGAGTTGGCCCGTCGCCGAACCTGCTGCTGTTCGGGCGAGTTAGAGGTGGCGAGCAGGGAGGTAAGGAGAAAGAGGAGGACGAAAGCACGAAAGGGCTGGAAGCGAAAATGAGAAGGGAAACGAGGGAATGGAATAGGAAGAGAACGGGGAAGAGGCGGACGGCGAAAATATGAAAGGACAAAATAGAATCAAGACGAAAAACTTGGAAATGTGATAGGAAAAGAATGAAGAGAGGGGGGAAAGAGAGGAAAAAATAAAGACGAGATGGAAGGTGAGAGTAAAGAAGAAAGGGACAAGGATCGAATAAAATTTAAATGAATGTGAGATTTTGGAATGAAAGAAAAGGAAAAAGAAGGCGAAACTGAGAATGAAAGCAAGGAAATTGAATAGAAAAAGAATGGAAAGAAAACAGAAGACTAGAGTAGGAAGAACAAAAGGCTACAAAAATAAAAATGGATACGAAATTTGGAAAGAATAAAAAGAAGGAAGAAGAAAAAAGAAGAAGGAACTTGAATATAACATGAAAGGCAGAAATAAAAAGCATAATACCGAAGACGAGAAAAAGAGAAAAAATAAGAGAATAAAGACGAGAAAAAAGACACAAGAACAAGATGAAGGACCATGAACACGAAACGAAAAGAAATTGAAAAACCAGAAAGGAAAAAAAAAAAACGAAAACCCCCCAAAAGATACCAAAA
Source organism: Portunus trituberculatus (assembly GCF_017591435.1). NCBI lineage: Eukaryota > Metazoa > Arthropoda > Malacostraca > Decapoda > Portunidae > Portunus > Portunus trituberculatus. The sequence continues at coordinate 14,056,639 of NC_059304.1, forward strand.
AAACAAGAAATACATCAAGCAAAGACGAACAGCAAATAATTACACGATTCCCCACATGTGTACAGATAAAGACCGAAAATGCCTAAACCTCAAAAAAAAAAAAAAAAAAAAACCGGATAACATCAACAAAACACCCAGGAATACAAAAACTACCCTTCTGTATTTCTACTGGACACTTAGGCGACCCATCAAGGAGAGAGAAAGTTGGGTCAATAGCTCATCTTAACATTGGAAAGACTTGTTTTATTGGTGCTTTCCTGGAATTGGGTTGGCAAAAGGAAACAGGGCCTGGAGAAAAGGGTGCACTCTTTATCCTCATAAAATCACCTGGGTACGAAAAATAGAGGTGTGGGAGGAAGGCAAGTCAAGTAAATAGGTAGACGGTACAGAAAAGAACAAGCGTTTGGACAGTGAAGGAGGAGACTGAGTGATGCAGAAGAAAGCAGGTAGGGAGGTAAAAGAGGAAGAAAGGAAGGAAGAATGGGTAGATGATATAGAAAAGAACAAGCGTTAAGACAGTGAAGCAGGAGAAACTGAATGATGAAGGAGGAAGCAGGAAGGAAGCTATAAAAGAGAAAGAAAGCAAAAGACGATTGGAAATAGAAGAAGGAGGTGGAGTGGAAGGCAGGACGATGAGGGGAAGGGGATGAAGGAAGAAGTAATGTAGGAAAGAAGGAGGCTGGAACATGTAGCAAAAGTCAGGTAAAGGTTGCCATATATACACTATCTTCAAATAAAGTAAACTGTAATGAGAGAGAGAGAGAGAGAGAGAGAGAGAGAGAGAGAGAGAGAGAGAGAGAGAGAGAGAGAGAGAGAGAGAGAGAGAGAGAGAGAGAGAGAGAGAGAGAGAGAGAGAGAGAGAGAGAGAGAGAGAGAGAGAGAGAGAGAGAGAGAGAGAGAGAGAGAGAGAGAGAGAGAGAGAGAGAGAGAGAGAGAGAGAGAGAGAGAGAGAGAGAGAGAGAGAGAGAGAGAGAGAGAGAGAGAGAGAGAGAGAGAGAGAGAGATACATACACTATCTTCAAATAAAGTAAACTGTAATGAGAGAGAGAGAGAGAGAGAGAGAGAGAGAGAGAGAGAGAGAGAGAGAGAGAGAGAGAGAGAGAGAGAGAGAGAGAGAGAGAGAGAGAGAGAGAGAGAGAGAGAGAGAGAGAGAGAGAGAGAGAGAGAGAGAGTGACAGAGACAGAGAGAGACAGAGACCGAGAAGGAGAGCAGGCACGCATCACTGAACCTTTGCCTACTAAACCCCACATGAATCTCACTCCAGGAGGCCCGGATTACCATAAAGAAGGGACACGCGAGGCCACGTGGGAGCCAGATGAGGACTAAGTGAGGGGCGAAGGCAGCAGGATCATCCCAGCATCTAATCAAGAATAATCTCTTCAAGGACAGCGGACTTAATAAAGGACTCCAACGGTTATTTTGCATCCCCAGATAAGACACGAAAGTCAATCAAAGACTCAGGACACGGACGTAAATGAGAGAGAGAGAGAGAGAGAGAGAGAGAGAGAGAGAGAGAGAGAGAGAGAGAGAGAGAGAGAGAGAGAGAGAGAGAGAGAGAGAGAGAGAGAGAGAGAGAGAGAGAGAGAGAGAGAGAGAGAGAGAGAGAGAGAGAGAGAGAGAGAGAGAGAGAGAGAGAGAGAGAGAGAGAGAGAGAGAGATCAAAGGAAAAGAAAAATACAATGCTAGTCTGAAATGTGACGAAATCAGAAAAAAATAAATAACGAGGTAGAGAACAGAGAAATTAGAAAAAAAATGTAGAGTATCTTTGTTCGCGGAGGCATTAGTTGAGGGAGTGCCTTGTTTGTTGTGTCTATTTTTATGATTCTATTGTGTCATATTACTCTGCTGGAAGAAAAGGCTCATTCAGTAATGGAAACATACGTATTATAATCTAAATACTTTTTGGTGTGTTTATGAAAGAAGCAAAAGTCTCTTGTTATCTTCTCTCGACTCAAAATCGGCTTACTTGTTTTAATCCTTCGTAAATACTTTCAGATTTTTATAAATGCAACTAGGTTATATTGGAGGGGTGTAAGGAGGGTTAATCCAGCTAAGAACCAATTTTATGATCCTCTGAGCTCTTTGGTGAAGTTTACAGTAATGTGAGTTTAGAAATTGCTCGCTATATTTACAGAATTAAGAACATTTAGTCGGTAATAATGATACTGTGTTGTGTTGTGTTGTGTTGTGTTGTGTGTGTGTGTGTGTGTGTGTGTGTGTGTGTGTGTGTGTGTGTGTGTGTGTGTGTGTGTGTGTGTGTGTGTGTGTGTGTGTGAATAGATGTTGACGTCTGTCCTCCATATTCTCGAGTATTGTTCACATATTTCTAGCCCATTCATTCATATATTTTCTCCTCCAGTCTTTCCAGGAGGTCTTTTCTAACTTTATGAAAACAGTTTAGTTACCTGCACGAAGAATTAGCATTTAACCTCTTCAGTATCATGACGCAGTTCCATATTCATTCTGCTTACTATTTGGTGATTTTACACAGCTCCAGAAACCCATGTGGTGGATTGAATAGTGAAGATTCTGGCCCGTAATCTTCTGACCTTCATAGACCCTTCCCAATGTTAGCAAAATGGTCTAATCGTACTCAAATCTCAAAGTATTGAAGGGGTTAACACTCATATCGAGGCATATCTCTAACCATTTATATCACTTCATCTCAGAGCATCAGTATTAACATTTTCTACTATGAGTGAGCGGCGGACGAGGCGCTGGTTGTGCTAGTTGTCTGGTGCAGATTTAGTGTGCGCGGCCAGAAACACACGGTCGTTTATCTCTTCTCTTTTATTGCCTACTGAAGTGCGTTCAAGGATTGCTCAAACTGATCCCATCAATCTCTCGGGAAAATATTGGTTTGCACACAGAGTAGAGACATGATAGTGTTTCCACACCGAACAGTTGCACGTGTCCAGGGGGATGATACTGTATCCTGCAAACAGAAGATAACAGTGGCGCCGAAAAAATAAATATTTGTCTCTTTTAAAATTCCGAAATAAAGAAATACGAAAAAAAAATGTTATAGGAAACTGTACAAAGAAAAAAAATAACCTTCATTATATTCCACAAAATCAGAAACTACGAAAAAAAAAAAAAATGCAGGATCACGCATTTCCTAGAATATGAAAAACATGAACTTACAAATAATACTGAATCCCACCTAGAAAAATCCAATAAACATAGACAAAATAACACAAAATTCCTCATTATATTCCAAACAAAAACAGCAGGGTCACGTATTTCCTAAAATCTGAAAATGAGTAAGTGATAGCATGAACTTATAGATAATATTGTATTCTACGTTAAAAAAAATATCCAACAAAATTTTCGAAACATTTCTATTATGAAGTTGTTCCCGGAAGCAGATCGCAAACACAGCCGGTGCACTGAGGCAAGAGCGGCAAGCAGTTTGGGAGGAAGCGCTTTGGGGCGTTACAGTGCTGGCAATCTTCCTGCAGGGCTATGGTGCGCTCGCTCCTTACAACTTAGAATTCTGCTTCCCACCAACCTGGAACATTATTATCACAGGAGAGAGAGAGAGAGAGAGAGAGAGAGAGAGAGAGAGAGAGAGAGAGAGAGAGAGAGAGAGAGAGAGAGAGGCGGAGGAATATGGGATTCAACACGTAGATAAGAAGAAATAATGACAAATGGGGACATACATGATGATAAGTATATTCTCTCTCTCTCTCTCTCTCTCTCTCTCTCTCTCTCTCTCTCTCTCTCTCTCTCTCTCTCAAGGGATGGGGGAAGGAAAGCTATTGAACTGGAGGAATAACCATCAACATATTTGACATTCAAGACGAGAATTGGTTCAGAAACTTGAATTCCACTTGAGGCAGATTGAAACAGAAATTACACAATTAATCCCTCTACTACTACTACTACTATTGCTGCTACTACTACTACTACTACTACTACTACTGCTACTACTACTACTACTACTACTACTACTACTACTACTGCTACTACTACTACTACTACTACTACTACTACTACTACTACTACTACTACTACTACTACTACTACTACTACTAATAATAATAATAATAATAATACAACAATAACAATAACAACAACAACAACAACAACAATTACTACTACTACTACTACTACTACTTCTACTACTACTACTATTACTACTACTACTACTATCCTCTTATCTTGCCTCACGCCTGCCTCCCCTCTTCTCCCCCGTCGAGGATTCATCAAGTGGTCAACAATACGTTTGTTTTGATGTGGAGGGCCAGCACAGAGTACCAACGAGAAGGAAAACGAGATAGGAGGATTATACAGGTCTCTCTCTCTCTCTCTCTCTCTCTCTCTCTCTCATACGTCTATTTCTTTTTTACTATTTCTTTCTCTTCTTAAATATCTAAGGGTGTGTCTCCATTTCTTCATCTTCTTCCTCCTCCCTCTCCTTCTTCTTCTTCTTCTTCTTCTCCTCCTCCTCCTCCTCCTCCTCCTCCTCCTCCTCCTCCTCCTCCTCCTCCTCCTCCTCCTCTTCCTCCTCCTCTTCTACCTCCTCCAGCAGCTCGTCCTCCTTCCGATAAAAGATGTGAGAGGAACGTGACTAGGATGTGGAAATCAAGAGAACATCAAGTAGAGAGAGAGAGAGAGAGAGAGAGAGAGAGAGAGAGAGAGAGAGAGAGAGCCGGAAACTGTGTGGCACTGGCGTAGGAAACAAAACTTGGTGGTCTCTTGTTAAGGACAAACAAGGAACTGGCCACCAAGAATCCCTCCCTCCCCTCAGCAAGCAGGACGGTACTGTCGCCACCAGCAGTAAGGAGAGGGCACAGTTGCTGGCTTCCTTGTTTGCTGGAAAAATGAAGGTCGGGAATCCACAGCAGCCACCGCCTCAGCTGGTCCAGCAATGTGAGAAGACTGTCACCATGGTGGAGGTGACGCATCAGCAGGTGAAGCGATTATTGCGGGGGCTGGACACACAGAAAGCCACCGGCCCTGATGACATCAGCCCGCACCTGCTGAAGCGATGCTCCCAGGAACTGGCTGCCCTCTCACCCAAGTCTTCACAACTTGTGTACGGGAAAACGTCTGGCCTTCAGTGTGGAAGGAGGCTCGAGTAGTTCCTGTACACAAAAAAAGCTCCAGGACGGACCCAAAAAACTACAGACCCATATCCCTGTTGTCAGTGGTGGGTAAAGTGTTTGAGAGGGTCGTGGCAGAGGTGGTGTGTAGCCATCTCAAGGACAATGCCCTCCTCTCAGACCAACAGTTTGGGTTCAGACCTGGAAGGTCAACCTCCGACCTAATGATGCTTCTCACCAGGCATTGGCAGGACGCCCTCGACGACGGCAAGGACACTATAGTGGTTGCTTTGGACATAGCAGGAGCTTTTGATAAAGTATGGCACAACGGATTACTAGAAAAGCTTCGTGCTAAAGGCATCCAGGGTGGCTTGCTACGACTCTTGGGAAATTACCTGCAGGACAGAAGCCTCAAGGTGGTTGTCAACGGGCAAACATCTGAGTCCCTGCCTGTGGAGGCATCAGTGCCACAGGGTTCAATTCTTGGCCCACTCCTGTGGAATATCTACGTGGATGATCTTCTCCAGCTACTGCCAGGAGTCATGGCCTATGCTGATGACTGCACCCTCTCCTATACCTATCCACGCCAGGACAGTGGGCGGGCTGCTGAGGCCATCAATCAGCAGCTACGAGTGATAAAGGAGTGGGGTGCTCGCTGGCAAGTGACATTCGCGCCGGAGAAGACACAAGCAATGGTTGTCTCTCGGTCCCCAGCCGCCATGGCAGCAATGGCAGGAAAGTTGTCTTTGGCGCTGCTGCTCTCCCACTCCAAGATGACGTCAAGATACTTGGAGTGGAGGTGGATCGAGGGCTGAGGTTTGACAGGCATGTCAAAACCATTGCCAAGAAAGCCTCTCACAGGATCTCCGCTCTCAGAAGGATCGCCAGTTTCCTCGACAGGAAGGGAGACTGCTGCTGTACAAGGCACAGGTGCGGCCCCACCTTGAATACGCAGCTCTCTCCTGGATGTCCTGTGCCGCCACACACAGAAGGAGACTGGACAGCATCCAACGCCGCGCCATACGGCTAGTAGATGCTGCACTACCACCTCACCCAGAGCCTGAGCGTCCCCTTGATTCACTGGAACACCGCAGAGACGTGGCGGCGATCGTAGTGTTCCATAAGGCACAGGTGCAAAGAGTGCCACATCTGGCAGGGCTGCGTCATCCTCTAAGAGTCACCGCACGGAGCACGAGAACGGTGCTCAATGGTGGTGACGCCGTAGAGGTGCCGCGATCCCACGGGTGTCAGCATCAACGCACCTTCGCAGGACGCGTCTCCAGGATGTGGAACTTGTTCACGGCCGCGGTGCCTCACGTCCAGGAGATGAACACACACAGTGTCAAACTGATGGCACATAAGTGGAGACAGACACTGCCAACTCCTCTGACACTCTTTGTGACGTGACACTCAGTGTAGTGCAGTGCGTGAATAGTGCTAGTGAAGTGAAACGAATAGTGCTCCATTTGCATGCTGACCATCTTGTATATTATCTATTTTTAAGTCTTGTAAATATTGTAGAGAAATAGATTGTAGTACCCTTAGAATAGGTAGCACACGACAGTGCGCCTTTGGGTACATGTTCCTTTGTATTAAGTTTTGTTTAAATAAAAAAAAAAAAAAAAAAAAGAGAGAGAGAGAGAGAGAGAGAGAGAGAGAGAGAGAGTACAAATAAAACGCTTCTCAGACATCATAATGCATAAAAATATTGCCTCGTCGTTTGCGTTCCGTTGGCTGGCTCGTCTGGGTTAACTGTTTAGCTGGCTTGGCTGGCTTGACTGGCGGAATGCTGTGATAAGTAATTACTTTGCTTAATAGAATATGAACTTCCTGTGCTCCTCGACCCTTCTTCCCCCTTCCCACCCCCTGTGAGACTTATTATCCCTCACTGTGCCATCACGAAAGAAAAATGTTTTTGTATATGCCTTTGCGGTTTTGCCGTGGTACAGTGGATCCACGCGCTCTTTGTGACTTGTTACTTGTTACTTGGGGTGTTTGTTCAAGGCTCCGCTCCACTGCGAGGCAGCGCTCAGCAGAGCCTCCCTCAAAAGCAACTAGCATCTATAATTGTTTTTTATTTACATGCCGTTAAAATCATAAACTTCCTTGAACAAATATGTCTTCAATTTCTTTTTGACGATATCGATCCTGGCACAACCTTTAATATCACTTGGCAGTTTATTGTAAATCTTTGGTGCGCATCTTGCAAATACTCGACATCCCATATCAAGGTTATTTCTTGGCTCATGTAGTCTGTATGGGTCTGCATCGTGTTCCTTGGTATGTGCACAAATGTATGAGTGTCAGGGGTCATTTCTCTAATTTTTCGCAGTATCATATTCACTCAGCCATGTTTCAATCAAAGCAAGAATATCCAGATTCTCATCATTAATTAAAGTTCTGATTTCTATTGTCTTGTTTCCAACTGACTGGACATTTAATAAACCACATTTTAACATAGAGCTCACAGCATTAGTAGCCATGATCTGTAATATTTCTGATCCTGTCAATTTCACTTTCCAACACAACACAACAACTATTATTCGCCGAGTGGTCAGTGTTCTGTTTCTTAAACCTCACACAGTTTATGCATTTCTTCTCTGTAGATGTGCAATCCTTGGACTTGTGGTTGCCTGCACATTTAAAGCAAACGGGATGCTCACCATTTTTCTTGGCATTGCAGTTTGCCTCATATGATGGACACTACTTAATGTAATGTGTATCTGTACTGCGGCCGTGGGTATTGTTCCGCTACCCCACGCCACGCCACACATTCAGTCGTTCCCAACACAGCTTCGGGAACAGACTCACGCTCGCCTGGCAATCTACTTGCCTGCCTTTCTTTGACTGGTCCTCCTGTCAAGCACAGCCAGTCTACCTCTACAGTCTACTGTCTACAGTCACACTCCAGTGTGTAGACTGTAATCCTACATCATCACGCTTGCTACAAGCTCCATCTACGCGCCCAGACTACAAGTCTCTGGCCGCCGGCTACTCATCAAGCCTCCACGCGCTCGCTTCCAAGTATTTTGTATTTCTACAATAAACACAGGGAAGTTTCCCCTTGGTGTTTCTTTCCATCACACCTGCATATGTCGTTGGTGCCACTGGTACCAAGACACTCAGTATGACCATACCTTTGACAATGGTAACAGATAAGTGCATGATACCTGCCGCGAACCTGGTAAACTCCCCATTCAAGCTTAATCCTGTCCTGATGCTGATGCAACAACTGTCTTATCATTGGATCACATTTCATGATGTAATGAACTGTGCCCCCTGCTGCTGGTTTGCAAAAAATATTCTCAATCTTTGACTTGATATCAGGAACTGCTTGAAGGTAGTCATTTCTTGCAATAATTGTATCAATGATACCCTCCTTAGTCTCTTCCTTATGGACATTACATGGCATTATCTTGGGTTTAATTTTCTGAACAGATTTAGTTGTCAACTTTTCAACATTCTCCAGTTTCTGGGCTGCCTCATTTCTCAGACTCTCATCGGCAAAATTCATCACTATTTTTTTGCCATCATTAGCAAACTTTGTATCATTAATTTGCATTCCATCCAAAGCATGAGAAACTTCATTCTTCAGATTTGCTTCAGAATCCTGAGTTACCCTACAACAAGCAGGTTCTTTTCATCCTCCTCTTCCTCTTCACATCCTGCCAAGGTGTGGAATGTTCCGAGTCAGCAAAATTCAGCGACTCAGCAACTCCCGCCAAGCCTTCTGTTGCCTCATCGACCTTGATACTTATCTCCTCCATTCTTGCCATCTTATTATCAACTATTTCCATCATCTTGTCAGCTTTAGCAGTAATGCTCTTCAAATCAGACTTAAATTCCTCAACATCATTGATGAATTTCTTCAGAGACGACACCTCAATGAAGCAAACATCACACAGATACCTCACGTTGCAGATATTTTCAGATTTAATCCCTGCCAAATTCACACATTTCGTATGAGCCCACCGGTTACACAGACAACACTTAATGGACTTTGTTATGTCTCCAGAATCAGAGCTACACTTATAACAGGACGAAGGTAATAATGCTGAAATGGCATATTTCTCTGCCATCTTGGAGTCTTCCACTCCTTTTCACTTATTTTCTATCTAGCGACAACACTTTCCATAAATGTTCCTGTTTTTTTTTTTTTCATCACAGGACATTCATACACCACTGTGCTCACTGAGAAGTCAGTGAGAGCCTTTTTTCATGCAATAATATGCGTGAAAAGCGGAGCACCGCTACAGAACTAACGCACGGGTTCGAATCCTGGCCACAGTCCGAGTGTTGATATGGCTTCCTTACTCCGGTAACGGTTCCTTAACGGGTGAGCTCAGATACCAGGTACCGAAAAAGATCCCTCCTTTAGCCCATAAAACCCCCGTAAAAAGACCATATGGTATAAAAAATAATGAATAAGTAAAAATTTGCAGCTTCTCTGTTAAGACACGATGGAATGAAGCAAGGAATTATTTGTAGAGTTGAAGTGTGAATATTAAAATTGTTTTGGTAATACTATACGTGGTGTTTTCTAGAGAGTGACAACATAGATGCAGTGACAAGCAAATAGATTCAGTTTATCTATCACTTTTCAATTTTGTTTTTGATAAGTGTATAAGAGACTGCCGTAAAAAAAGGGAGGTGTTTTCTTTATATATATATATATATATATATATATATATATATATATATATATATATATATATATATATATATATATATATATATATATATATATATATATATATATATATATATATATATATATATATATATATATATATATATATATATATATATATATATATATATATATATATATATATATAAGAAGGCTAACCGGCAACAAAAATTGAGATTGAAAAAAAAGGCCCACTGAGGTGCTATTTTTGCTTCTAAAACGTGGCTAGAATACAGCTGGCTACTTATTCAGGATGTTTTTTGATGCTCCTCTTGAAATAACTCAAGATAAAGAAAGATGGGAAAGACATGTGAGGCAGAATCCCAAACTTTATCAATGAAGGATAGAAGAGAGTGAAGGGGAATAGGAGTAAAGGTTTATGCAGCGAGACGAGCACCTTCTCTTTTGGTATAAGTAAACACAACACCTTTCTGGGTACTGATGTGTAATGAATCCCTACAATATAACACAAAAAAGTCAACCTAGTACAACATATCCACGAGAATACAAAGGATCACATTGAAAAGAATTACGTATAGCAGGAATCCTTTTGATCTCACAATGTATAGATATATATTTTTTTTGTCCTGTTTCATGATATGTAATTCAATTTGGCGATGGAATGAAACCAATTACTCGAATATCAGTTAAGCATTACCACCAATATCAACAGAATATTTCCAAACAAAGGCAGGGCAATCATGAAGGTGTTCTACATGCAATAATTACTGGTGAAAGCAATTGGGTGTGGTCTCGTGCCGCCACCGTCACCGTTATTACCACCTCCGCCACTGTAGCCGCCAGGATTCAGCAGATGTCAGACACATAGAATCTCTAATAATTACAGAGACATACTAACGTTGCTCTACGATTCTCCCTTTAGTCATTTAAAGCGCAACAATCCTCCCGCGCTGCTCACAAACCTGCCTCTCCTTCACTCACACTAAACCTTCCACTGTTACGATTACTTTTTCCTCAACATTCACGACTTTTTTTTTGTTTTACAATGTGGTGTTTTCACGGGAATTTATGGGCTAAAGGTGATACTTTTGGGCATCTCCTATCTCAAAGCCCACCCGCAAGGAAACCGTGTCCCCGAGTGAGGAAGCACAACCTACACTCGGACCGTGGACAGGATTAGAACCCGTGCGCTTGGAGACCCTTCGGACCCCAAAGCGCTCATGGTTCCACTGTACCACTATAAAATGAGTATTTCCAAGTACACACTGAATATACTGTTAAACTATTAAACTGGTTGTAATTTAGAAGAAAAAAAATGTCTATCTAAAAAAATGTAAGTGGTTATGTGGAGGAATTTATCAAGTTGTTATTGTTGTTTCGTCTCTATCGACCATCTTACTTATCAGTGTTGTTCCTCTCTATCTACTATCTTACTTATCCCTCTCTATCCACCATCTTACTTATCCCTCTCTAGAGAATCCACCATCTTATTTATCCCTCTTTATCTACTTATCAGGGCTGTTATTGTTTTCTCCTCTATTGACCATCTTACTTATCAGTCAGGGAAGCTTTGTCTTTATATCGGCGCTTCCCTGATGTTGTCTCGATCCTCTTACACTACTCCTTCCAACAAGTTATTCCGCTGACTTTCTCTCTTTTTTTTTTCCACATTTTGTACCCTATTTCCCTCTCTATCTACTCTGCAGCTTACCTTGCACACACTTTCCTTCGCATACATTTCTTACTGGATATATAACATACATATTTTACTTTTAATCTTTCCATCCTCCTCCTCCACTACCCCGTCCTCTTCCTCTTGCTTGCTCTTTTTGCTCTTCCTCTTCTTCCTCCTAACGTCCTCCTACTCCTTCTCCTCCTCCTGCCGTTCCATCTACTAGTTCAAGCCATTTCAGACCACCTCGCCTCGTCCACTCAGCCGCTTCACAGCTCACATCCTTCGCTCCCTCTCACACCTCCCACGTTTTCTTATTCTTTCTCTCCGTATATATTCCCCGCGTCTCAAGTTCCACCTTTATATTACATGCATTTCTGAGTCTACTTATGCCGTCTGCCTGAATGTTTATGTGAGTCTGCTCTGTCGTGCGTTTTGCAGTAGTAGTAGTATTGGTGGTGGTGGTGGTGGTGGTGGTGGTGGTGGTGGTGGTGGTGGTGGTGGTAGTAGTAGTAGTAGTAGTAGTAGTAGTAGTAGTAGTAGTAGTAGTAGTAGTAGTAGTAGTAAAAGAAAGAGAGAATATAGAAGAGAGAGGAGAAAAGGTAGGTAGGTAGGTAGGTAGGTAGGTAGATAGATAGATAGATAGATAGATAGATAGATAGATAGATAGATAGATAGATAGATAGATAGATAGAGAGAGAGAGAGAGAGAGAGAGAGAGAGAGAGAGAGAGAGAGAGAGAGAGAGAGAGAGAGAGAGAGAGAGAGAGAGAGAGAGAGAGAGAGAGAGAGAGAGAGAGAGAGAGAGAGAGAGAGAGAGAGAGAGAGAGAGAGAGAGAGAGAGAGAGAGAGAGAGAGAGAAACAACAATAGCATCACCACTAACACCAACAACAACTACAATAACAACACCATCAGTACCACCACCACCATCACCACCACTATCAACACCACCACAACCACCACCACCAAGAGGCAGCACGGTCTTAGCTGTGACTGCCGCTAACTCTGCAGTGGGAGGGAGTCAGCGTAACACTCTGGCTATCGACACCATCTCCACACTTTATTTACGGCAACGGCATCAATATTGAAGCCCGTCACGCGGATGTGGCTGCGCCTCTCTGGCCGAAATATACGAGTGAGCGTTGGGTGAGGATGCTTTTGATTGTCCACGATTGCAGTTCCGGTCTGGATAAATAACGCTGCCTCTGCTGCTTCCTGTAAACTGGTACTCCGTGTGTTCTTTAGAATAATTACACATATTTCCTTTTGTTTAACCTTTTCAGTACTGGGATGGATTTTTTTCTTGTGTTTTAGGTATGATTAGATAATTTCATTTACATTAGGAAGGGTTTATGGAGGTCAGAAGATTAATGACCAGAGTCTTCACTATCTAAAATCTAAATCCTATACGCATGTGTTTTTGAAGATGTATAAAATCATCAAATAGTAACCAGAATGAATATGAAAACGATTCAAGGTACAAAAAGCCTTTTAATATGAGGCAAGTTTTCAGCATATCACAACTTCTTAGGGACATTACTCATACAGCACACTCATGGCTAGTTCACCAGCTTAGAAGAGACAACAAATCCACTTTAACTAGCCATTCTCTCTTCAGGAAGATAGTTTCAACATTTGTCTGAATGTTAGCACACTGCGATTTTGCCTTGCTTGGTTAGTGTATTTACCAGCATTAAAGTTCCGATGTTTTTGATGAGTTATAATAAATGAAAAAAAGAAAACCAAAAGTAAGAAAGAATGTTCGTTATGCGGATTCATGAGGTCAAATTGAACGCTAGATTTGAAATATAACTACTTCCCGCGAGATACCCGGTTGACCCGCTCACTCCCTCTGGTGGCGGTGGTGAGCTGGTGCGCCAATCAACAGTCTCATTAATATGTCCACAAATGAGTGTCCCTTTTAATATTCATGGCCATGGTAATTGGTCGTTCATTCCGGCAGACAATGTTGACTGGAATCTCAATCCCACTCTGATGATTTTGTGACTCGCATTCCAGGTTTTTGCGGCAAACACACAGATCACGGGGTAGCAAGGTACTCCTACGTCAATCAGAACACAACGAGGCACTGGAGATCACAGATTACTGTTACATACTTCCATTAGAGCTTATGATACCGTACATCAGATAGAAATATGGGAAGGTTTTATTGCAGTCACAGTAATAAAAATAAACCTTCTGTGGCTGACATTAAATGGAGAAAATATCTACCATAACACAACTGCACCTTAATTTATGCGTGTTCTGTTCATAAATCTACAGCATGAGTTAAATTCCTCCATATTTTAGGCATACGGTACGTCCCTGCCTACATTACACACTGAGGCCATCCAACTCTTTATGTGGAGTCAAATTAAAATCGAGGTCACGTGTTCTTTCACCGGCAATCACTGACAAGCACAATGGCCCTTCGTGTTGTTTTCCTTCTTTCCTTGTAACAACTCCACTTCGTTTTCTTCTAATTACGTGTACAATAACGAAACATCAAAAGCATGGACTGTGATGAGAGAGAAGGAAACATCAAGATTATAAATTGTGATGAGAGAGGAAAAGGCATTAAAAATATGGATTGTGATGAGAGGAAGAGACATGAAGAGTATGAATCTTGATGAGAGAGGAGGGAAAATCAAGAAAATGGATAGTGATGTCAGAGGAGAAAAAATCAATAGTAAAGATTATGATGAGAGAAGCAGACATCAAGATTATGGACTGTAATGAGAGAGGAAACATCAAGAGCATGGACTGTGATGAGAGGAAGAGACATCAGTAGTATGGATTATGATGAGAGAGAAATAGACATTAAGAGTATGGATTATGATGAGAGAGAAGGAGACATCAAGAGTATGGACACTGTGATGAGAGAAGGAGAAATCAAGAGTATGGGTTGTGATGTCGGAGGAGAAAATATCAATAGTATGAATTGAGATGAGAGAGAAGGAAACATCAAGACGACAGAATGAAAAGTTAGAGAAATGAAAATCTGCCTCTAACTTTCTCTGTTCTTCTTTCACCATAGCAGTCAATTAATTCAGCTAACCTGTACAGCAATGAAACACATTTAATCTTTTCCCTTTATCGGTTTGGGATAGTGTTATAGTCCCCCTAAAGAGTTAGCAGTATTCTCCCCTCATTGTGTAAGGTTTCCTCCACCGCTACACACGCCCACACGCGCACGCTTCACATCTATCCCAAACAAGATATCCAAACTCAAACACGCGTCTTCTTTTCTAAATTCTTCTTCATTTAAACTTTTGGTAAAACTGAAGGCCTTTTTTAAACTTTCTTAATTGAAATTCAAAGTTTTCAATGCATACCTGGAATAAGGCAAAAAAAAAAATAAATACGTGGCTACCTTGATTTT
>NC_059304.1:14073892-14091392 GCF_017591435.1 Portunus trituberculatus
AAAGGTGTACTGGACCCGCGTCACATTACCAGCCGGCATGTCTGTCAATGTTTTGTTCGGCGCAGGGTGACCAATTCGCTAAAAAAAAAGCAACAACAGTAACGCGGCCACACACTCACCTCATAACATTAGCGACATTACCTGTTTATCCTGATTGATATTCATCGCAGTGCAGTGTTAAGTTAATGCAATTAGTTGGTATATTATGTCAACGTGTGTGTGTGTGTGTGTGTGTGTGTGTGTGTGTGTGTGTGTGTGTGTGTGTGTGTGTGTGTGTGTGTGTGTGTGTGTGTGTGTGTGTTAGGAATGAACTCAATAATCGAGTTATATATTCGAATAGGG
Organism: Portunus trituberculatus; assembly: GCF_017591435.1. Taxonomy (NCBI): domain Eukaryota; kingdom Metazoa; phylum Arthropoda; class Malacostraca; order Decapoda; family Portunidae; genus Portunus; species Portunus trituberculatus. The sequence goes on from NC_059304.1 coordinate 14,074,235, forward strand.
GCACTTTAAATTTACCCCTTCACAGTTTTAATATCTTTGGACTCAAAAGGTCAAATTTTAATCCAGCTTTCTATCCGGGAATTTCCAAAGAAAAAGTTGGTTCACAAACGTGTCCTTAACCATCAATCTCCTAAAACTGAAACCTCCTTCCATTTTTTTTTTCCAAAGTCGATGTTAGATATCTTCTACAGTTCAACAAAAATCCTCCAATAATAAAAAAAAAAAAATTGAAATCTTTCCAACTCCAACTCCCTGTATGGCCTCTCCCATCTTCTCCCATCTATTCAAAAAATATTTCGAGCAATATTTCTTTTTCATCCTTCCTCACTTATTCGATCTAGATGGATCCGTAGCCCTATCGCCACCTCCAAACACGAACTGTTCACTCAGACGTTTACTGAAAAAACATCTATGTATATATGTGGGGAATTCTTCTTTTCCACCCCCTTCTCTTCCACATTAGAACAAAACTATTCCTAAAACTTACACACTTCATAACGATGCTTTAACTGCTCCCTCTCTGGCCTCTCAGGACTTTATGGACTTAGATTGGAGGCTTTCCCGTTATCCTTAAATAAATGTGTTTCCCTGCCCTCTCCCTGCCTGGTCGGACATTTCTTCTTTGTTTAAAGAATTCCACTTTCTATTCTTTAAAATATGCTCACCCTCAACAAAATTGTATTCATTTCAATCAGTCCTTCAATTAAAATTCATTGAGCAACAGCTTCCTAACTTTCAAGATCAGAATATCTACAATAACTAATTCTTCAGTTTGGTAGTCTAAAATTCTTGTTCTTTGGCTTTTTATGAAATTATATGATTTACGACAAGTACTCCAATTAAACGCCCACATCCACAGTTGTTGTTTCCGTGCTTACCATATCACAGCATCTGCATTATTATCCTTATAACATAGTACTGGACATCAGGCGCACTGCTGAGGAGAATGATTTAATTGAAAAATGTGTTGATATTGATTCATTGAGGCTTAATTGCGAAATATTTGCTTTATTCCATTCTTTGTATTGAACATATTTTTTTTCAAGCTCCATTGCTGAAAGATTACGAGAACAACGACTTGAAACACTTTCTCATTAGTGAGTCCACTTTTAAAGTTATAATGAGGAAAAGTTAGTGGGAAAAATCCTCAAGGGACCAATTTGCAAATTTATCAGAGTTCTATTAGAAGCGCTTCGTCTCACCGGCCATTCTCCAATTTTTCCAGTTCACCGCGGTCTATTAGAGTGTTTCATCCGTTGCTTTAGTAATATACTCCCAATAAACGCTTCACCACTACCAACATCATCACTACTCTCTGTAACATAAACTTCTACTTATATGCTTCTTAAAACATGCTCACTCTAAGTCTACAACAACAAGAGGCACGAAATTTCACATTTCACTTTATCTTGCAACCTAAATTTCTGGAACTACATCACCAACACAAACAACACCAACACCACCAACACCATCTGAAGCTCAGTCGCTGAAGCATCAAAACACAGGAAGAGAAGCAGGAGGGAAAGTAATGCACGAGGCAGAGGCGGCGGAGGAAGACTAGTAATGCGCAGGGAATGTGGTGATAAGACACGCCGATAATGATGAGGCTGAAGGCAACGACGGAGGGCGATGAGGATGGTGGTAGTGGTGGTGGTGGTGGTGGTGGTGGTGGTGGTGGTGATGGTGATGGTAGTGGTAGTGATGGTGGTAGTGATGATAATGACTTTGGTACAGGATTTCAATTTGGTGAGAGGATTCGTCACAGATTAACTTCGTCTTGCCTAAAGCCTGCACTGCCACCTTCACTCCTGCCGTGCCTTTGTCTTCCTCTTCCTCCTCCTCCTCCACCACCTCCTCCTCCTCCTCCTCCTCCTCCACCACCCTCTTCCCTCCTCTTCCTTTAACTTTCATTCTCTTTTCATTTCTTTTCACTTTCTGTTCACTTTTCAATGTTCTCATACATTTTTCTTCATCTTACGTTACTCTTGTCATATCTTTGTCATTTTCTTCCTTTCTTACTGTAACTTCTATTTCTCCATTTGATTGTTCATTCGTCTACTCTCTCTAGCATTATTTCTGTCTTCCTGTTCCGGCCTTCATTCTCTATTATGCTTTTCAACATCTTTCTTTCTCTATCCTTAATATCTTCGTCCTTTATCAATCTCCTTCTTATCTCCCAACCTCACACAATTATTTTCCATTTTCTTGTCTATCTTGTTCTATCTTCCTATTTCCGGCCTTCATTCTCTATTATGCTTTTCAACATCTTTCTTTCTCTATCTTTAATGTTTTCGTCTTTCATTAATCTCCTTCCTTATCTTTCAACCTCACACAATTCTTTTCCATTTTCTTATCTTTCTTTACCATTCACACTCTTTTTCTTCTGGTTCTTCCTCTTTCCTACACTAGTCTTCTCTCTCCTCTTCCCTTCTCCCACGTCCCTTCCCACTGCTTTCGTGAAATACAGACAATCATTCTTAGATCACCTCTTCTATTCCCTCGTTCTACTCCCATACGACTCCTCCACCTTGTCCATCCCATTAAATTCACAACTAATCTGTCATCATCACTTATCTATCCATTTCCATCAACACACTCGTTATTATTCTCCCCCATTTATTGTATTATTCCACTTCACACCTCTCCGTCTGTCGTCTACATCCTCTCTCACTTTCCTATCGTTCCCTCAGCATCCTCTGTCCTTCTGTGCCTCGCCTTTTCCAAGGAAATACAGAGAAACACTCTTGCACGTCAAAGTGAAGTGCCGCTTAGATTTGTTGCCTCCGAGGAAATACTTAGATATATATATATATATATATATATATATATATATATATATATATATATATATATATATATATATATATATATATATAGAGAGAGAGAGAGAGAGAGAGAGAGAGAGAGAGAGAGAGAGAGAGAGAGAGAGAGAGAGAGAGAGAGAGAGAGAGAGAGAGAGAGAGAGAGAGAGAGAGAGAGAGAGAGAGAGAGAGAGAGAGAGAGAGAGAGAGAGAGAGAGAGAGAGAGAGATTAAGAAAAAACATATACACATACATAGAAAACATACATACATACATACAGACAAACAGACAAACACACAGACAGACGTACATAAAAAAAAAAAACGAGCAGATAAGGCAAATTAAAATGAACAAAGAAAAAAAAACTGCTTATCACGAGAGAGAGAGAGAGAGAGAGAGAGAGAGAGAGAGAGAGAGAGAGAGAAAGTAAGGCAGATAATCAATTAGCGAACGATGCTCAAGAAGGATCCAATCAAGCGTTCGAAGCGGCTTCACTCGAGGATTCATTCACCAGGATTCGGAACCGTCTCGACTTTCCCTGATTGCTTGTCACGCTCTCTCTCTCTCTCTCTCTCTCTCTCTCAAGAATAAAGTAGATAGAAAGTTACAAGAATTAAGAAGAATTAATGAAGGAGGTAAGGAAGGGAGAGTAACGAAGGGAGAGTGAAAGGGAGAGGAGGGAGAAGGTGACAGGTGGAAATGATTGAGTTACGTGGGACAGACCTTAGTGTCACCTGTCCTTAAATGTCTGGTGTGGTCTGTTTCTGATTTTGCGCCGCAACTGTGTCTACCTGTGTGTGTGTGTGTGTGTGTGTGTGTGTGTGTGTGTGTGTGTGTGTGTGTGTGTGTTGGAGAAAAGTATCTACCAGGTTTCTTGTTTCTTTGTTTTTGTCTGTCTATCAATATGTCTGTCCGTCCGTCTTTCTTTTTTTTCTGTCTCTCTCTCTCTCTCTCTCTCTCTCTCTCTCTCTCTCTCTCTTACCCCATCCATTATTTTAACAGCTAACCTGCCTCCAACCCTCTCCCTCACGACCCGGTCTTCCTCTCTTTCTCCTCTCCCCTCCACCATTTACCTCCCTCTCTCCCTCCCTCCCTCCCTCCCTCTGTTCCTTCCTCAATCCCTCCCTTACCCTCATCCTTTACACCATCACTCACTCTTCCGTTCTCCATTCATCTTTTTTTGTCCCTCCTTCAAAAACCGGCTTTTATTTATCTATATACTATTCATAAACGCTCATTGTATTCCCTTGTTCTGTATGTAATGGCTTTCCCTTCAATACTGTCATCGTTCTGCTATTGTTTCCCTATACATTTCTTCCCTCCACTCGCCTGCACCGCTAGCGTTTTCCGTCTCTTGTGGGTTTTTCTATTCTCTCTTTTTTTTTTTTCTCCTTTCCAAGACACATTCATCTCGCATCATAATATACGTCACGCGTTTATTGACCCGCCTTGGCCCAGGGATGAAAGTTTCCAATACTTACGTACATGTACAATGGCCCCTCCTTTGTGTGTGTGTGTGTGTGTGTGTGTGTTGGATGTGTGGCAGGATTAACTACCTCTCCTCTCTCACACTTTGGTTCGTCTTCAGAAACGCTTTGCTCTCTCACCACGACTCACCAAGGCCACAGAAATTATTAGCCGAGTTTTCAAGAGTGTTTTTTCACTTAATAATGTAAATATCTTGTCAATGTGCCCCTAGAACTGTAATAATACCTTAAAAAAATCGTATAAATTTAGATAAAGCCTTTTGAAATAGTGGAAGTGAAGCAAAGAAGTGTTTGAGAATATGAGGCCTTTGTCCGCTGTAAGTAGAGAGAGTGAGTGGTATGCAAAGGGAGAAGAAAGAGGAAGAGCTGGACGAGGAGAAAGTGAACAATGAGAGGAGGACATAGCAGAGGAGATGAAGAGAAAAGAAAGGAGAACAGGAAAAAAGAAAGAGCAAAAAATGGAATGTGAGCAAAAGGAAATTCAATGCTAATGTTAATTATGATGTTTAAAAGTAGGATACGTGTAAAAGAATATAAACGAAACATAAATCATATATCTCACTATCCTCATAAACAAAGATAAGATAAAAAACAAACAAAAGAGACATCAACATCCCTTCAATTTATGCCCTCTCAGAAATAACAAAAAAAAAAGAAAAAAAGAAATAGCTATGGAAATACACTTCAACTAACACCTGAAAAAAAAATGAAGCAAAAAGAAAATGAAAATAACAAACATCAAAAAACCACAACACGTGATGATAAAAGCAGGAAAAAAAAATCACATACAAAGTCAACACAACAACAAAAGTTCGCAGATTAAAATGCAAAAAAAAAAGAAAAAATGAAAAAGAAAAACACGGAATCTGCACCATAAAAGCGGAGGAGGAGAAGAAAGAATGAAGAACGAGCAGAAATATGAGCAACGCAAATGCACTCGGCTTAGAAGAAAGGCGCGAATTGAGAAAGAAAAATACATATATCAAAGGATAGAGCTTCGGGAGGCGAGGCGCGCATTCTATTACGACTCTTGGGTAACAGCAAAGAATGTAGCAATGATGAAGATAAGAGGGAAGAATAATGCCGTGACGCCACTAGAGAGAGAGAGAGAGAGAGAGAGAGAGAGAGAGAGAGAGAGAGAGAGAGAGAGAGAGAGAGAGAGAGAGAGAGAGAGAGAGAGAGAGAGAGAGAGAGAGAGAGAGAGAGAGAGAGAGAGAGAGAGAGAGAGAGAGAGAGAGAGAGAGAGAGAGAGAGAGAGAGAGAGAGAGAGAGAGAGAGAGAGAGAGAGAGAGAGAGAGAGAGAGAGAGAGAGAGAGAGAGAGAGAGAGAGAGAGAGAGAGAGAGAGAGAGAGAGAGAGAGAGAGAGAGAGAGAGAGAGAGAGAGAGAGAGAGAGAGAGAGAGAGAGAGAGAGAGAGAGAGAGAGAGAGAGAGAGAGAGAGAGAGAGAGAGAGAGAGAGAGAGAGAGAGAGAGAGAGAGAGAGAGAGAGAGAGAGAGAGAGAGAGAGAGAGAGAGAGAGAGAGAGAGAGAGAGAGAGAGAGAGAGAGAGAGAGAGAGAGAGAGAGAGAGAGAGAGAGAGAGAGAGAGAGAGAGAGAGAGAGAGAGAGAGAGAGAGAGAGAGAGAGAGAGAGAGAGAGAGAGAGAGAGAGAGAGAGAGAGAGAGAGAGAGAGAGAGAGAGAGAGAGAGAGAGAGAGAGAGAGAGAGAGAGAGAGAGAGAGAGAGAGAGAGAGAGAGAGAGAGAGAGAGAGAGAGAGAGAGAGAGAGAGAGAGAGAGAGAGAGAGAGAGAGAGAGAGAGAGAGAGAGAGAGAGAGAGAGAGAGAGAGAAGGAACTGGCCACCAAGAATCCATCCCTCCCTCAGCAAGCAGGACGGTACTGTCGCCACCAGCAGTAAGGAGAGGGCACAGTTGCTGGCTTCCTTGTTTGCTGGAAAATGAAGGTGGGGAATCCACAGCAGCCACCGCCTCAGCTGGTCCAGCAATGTGAGAAGACTGTCACCATGGTGGAGGTGACGCATCAGCAGGTGAAGCGATTATTGCGGGGCTGGACACACAGAAAGCTACCGGCCCTGATGACATCAGCCCGCACCTGCTGAAGCGATGCTCCCAGGAACTGGCTGCCCCTCTCACCCAAGTTCACAACTTGTGTACGGGAAAACGTCTGGCCTTCAGTGTGGAAGGAGGCTCGAGTAGTTCCTGTACACAAAAAGCTCCAGGACGGACCCAAAAACTACAGACCCATATCCCTGTTGTCAGTGGTGGGTAAAGTGTTTGAGAGGGTCGTGGCAGAGGTGGTGTGTAGCCATCTCAAGGACAATGCCCTCCTCTCAGACCAACAGTTTGGGTTCAGACCTGGAAGGTCAACCTCCGACCTAATGATGCTTCTCACCAGGCAGTGGCAGGACGCCCTCGACGACGGCAAGGACACTATAGTGGTTGCTTTGGACATAGCTGGAGCTTTTGATAAAGTATGGCACAACGGATTACTGGAAAAGCTTCGTGCTAAAGGCATCCAGGGTGGCTTGCTACGACTCCTGGGAAATTACCTGCAGGACAGAAGCCTCAAGGTGGTTGTCAACGGGCAAACATCTGAGTCCCTGCCTGTGGAGGCATCAGTGCCACAGGGTTCAATTCTTGGCCCACTCCTGTGGAATATCTACGTGGATGATCTTCTCCAGCTACTGCCAGGAGTCAAGGCCTATGCTGATGACTGCACCCTCTCCTATACCTATCCACGCCAGGACAGTGGGCGGGCTGCTGAGGCCATCAATCAGCAGCTACGAGTGATAGGAGTGGGGTGCTCGCTGGCAAGTGACATTCGCGCCGGAGAAGACACAGGCAATGGTTGTCTCTCGGTCCCCAGCCGCCATGGCAGCAATGGCAGGAAAGTTGTCTTTGGCGCTGCTGCTCCCACTCCAAGATGACGTCAAGATACTTGGAGTGGAGGTGGATCGAGGGCTGAGGTTTGACAGCCATGTCAAATCCATTGCCAAGAAAGCCTCTCACAGGATCTCCGCTCTCAGAAGGATCGCCAGTTTCCTCGACAGGAAGGGGAGACTGCTGCTGTACAAGGCACAGGTGCGGCCCCACCTTGAGTACGCAGCTCTCTCCTGGATGTCCTGTGCCGCCACACACAGAAGGAGACTGGACAGCATCCAACGCCGCGCCATACGGCTAGTAGATGCTGCAATACCACCTCACCCAGAGCCTGAGCGTCCCTTGATTCACTGGAACACCGCAGAGATGTGGCGGCGATCGTAGTGTTCCATAAGGCACAGGTGCAAAGAGTGCCACATCTGGCAGGGCTGCGTCATCCTCTGAGAGTCACCGCACGGAGCACGAGAACGGTGCTCAATGGTGGTGACGCCGTAGAGGTGCCGCGATCCCACGGGTGTCAGCATCAACGCACCTTCGCAGGACGCGTCTCCAGGATGTGGAACTTGTTCACGGCCGCGGTGCCTCACGTCCAGGAGATGAACACACACAGTGTCAAACTGATGGCACATAAGTGGAGACAGACACTGCCAACTCCTCTGACACTCTTTGTGACGTGACACTCAGTGTAGTGCAGTGCGTGAATAGTGCTAGTGAAGTGAAAAGAACAGTGCTCCATCTTGTATATTATCTATTTTAAGTCTTGTAAATATTGTAGAGAAATAGATTGTAGTACCCTTAGAATAGGTAGCACACGACAGTGCGCCTTTGGGTACATGTTCTTCTGTATAAATTATGTTTAAATAAAAAAAAAAAAAAAAAAGAGAGAGAGAGAGAGAGAGAGAGAGAGAGAGAGAGAGAGAGAGAGAGAGAGAGAGAGAGAGAGAGAGAGAGAGAGAGAGAGAGAGAGAGAGAGAGAGAGAGAGAGAGAGAGAGAGAGAGAGAGAGAGAGAGAGAGAGAGAGAGAGAGAGAGAGAGAGAGAGAGAGAGAGAGAGAGAAAAGGCATAGAGAAGAAATTTTAGGATTTTGATGAATTAAGAATGAATAAAAATCTCTTGCCATAAAACAAGAGTAGTAGTAGTAGTAGTAGTAGTAGTAGTAGTAGTAGTAGTAGTAGTAGTAGTAGTAGTAGTAGTAGTAGTAGTAGCAATAGCAGTAGCAGTAGCAGTAGCAGTGGCAGTAGCAGTAGTAGTAGTAACAGCAGTAGTAACAATAGAAGTACTTTACAACCAGCGTTTTCATACTCCTCTCAAAACTTGACCGTCCAATGATGAAGAAGGAAATCATTAAAAAAAAAAAAAAAAAACACGGGCATTTAGATATACATATCAATTATAGTTCTTGGAAAAACATCCTGAGGACATTTTGAAATTAATAAATACAAAAAAAAACAGAGTGAACAATAAGGAGGAACGAAAAATCAACCAGTCTTACACTCACCATTTATTACAAGAACTCTTCCGTTTGCCCTCAAGGTGAAATGAGTGAGTGTAAATCAGAGGATGTTTGTAAACTCGGCTAGTGGGAGGAGAGGTTACGAGGTTATAGATGGAGAGGATACTGAGGAACGTGCCGTGGGATAAAGGTTATGTAAGTGAAAATTGAAAGGAGATGTTATGTTAGGAGATAAAAGAGAATTTGATGGCAAGTTTATATAGCCAAGTAATTTTGTTCCAGAGTAAATATTTTGAGATGTGAAGGAAAGGGGTGAGAGAGAGAGAGAGAGAGAGAGAGAGAGAGAGAGAGAGAGAGAGAGAGAGAGAGAGAGAGAGAGAGAGAGAGAGAGAGAGAGAGAGAGAGAGAGAGAGAGAGTGTGTGTGTGTGTTTCACTGTTTGATCTGCTGCAGTCTCTGACGAGACAGCCAGACGTTACCCTATGGAACGAGCTCAATGCTCATTATTTCTGATCTTCGGATAGGCCTGAGACCAGGCACACACCACACACCGGGACAACAAAGTCACAACTCCTCGATTTACATCCCGTACCTACTCACTGCTAGGTGAACAGGGGCTACACGTGAAAAGAGACACACCCAAATATCTCCACCCGGCACGGGAATCGAACCCCGGTCTTCTGGCTTGTGAAGCCAGCGCTCTAACCACTGAGCTACCGGGTGTGTGTGTGTGTGTGTGTGTGTGTGTGTGTGTGTGTGTGTGTGTGTGTGTGTGTGTGTGTGTGTGTGTGTGTGTGTGTGTGTGTGTGTGTGTGTGTGTGTGTGGGAAAGGCAAGAGACGAGAGAAGGGAATAAAAATTTAAAGAGGAAATAAAACGTAAATGGAAAATAAATTGAAGAAAATGAGGATCTAAATATGCGCTCGCACACACCCACCCACCCACACACACACACACACACACACACACACACACACACACACACACACACACACGAAAAAATGTAAAGCTCCTGTGTATCATGAATAAGATTACACAGAAAAAACCCCGGGAAAATACCAATAAAAAGTACAAAAGATTACAAAAAATGTGTGATTTACAAACACTCTGGGACTTGAATGATGTGAAAATATACAGGTAAAAATATCCCCAGGTAAATCATATGCGTCACTTTTTAATACTCCCCTGTCTGGCTCTCTCATCTGTTTTTTGTTTTTGTTTTAATTACCGGTAATGAAACTATAGACTGTCTACTCTAAAATGGCTCTTGGGTCCAGGTCTGAATGGGATGCTGAATGAATGCGCGGTTTTCATATCTTGAGGAAAACCGCGAGCTCCCCTTGTGATAAGTGTGTAGATTTACGGAAAACAAGCATTATTCACATACATCTAAGTGTATAATAAGTTAGCTACAATATGTTTTGAGCCCAGAATCCACTATAGAGGTTTTTTTTTTCATGTAAGAGGGAAAAAAAATAATATTAGAAGAAAAGGCTTATTTGAATTGTAGTCTCCAAAAAAGAATCAAAAGAATTAGTCAAAAATTGAAAGACTAGCTACTTTGACAGCTATTATTATCATTATTATTAACATTATTATCATTATTACCATTACTGTTATTATCATTCACTAGCTACTCTGACAAGTCTTATTTTCATTATCATTTATATTGTTATCATCATTAATATCACTATTATTATCGTCATCATCCACTAGCTACTCTGGCAACTATTATTATCTTCATTATTAACATTATTATCATCATCATTATTATTATCCTCATCTATTAGCTAATCTGACAACTATTATTATTATCATGAACATTACTATCATCATCAGTATCATAATTATCATCATCATCATCTACTAGCTATTCAAACAACTCTTATCATCAGTATTATTAAGATTATTATTATCATCATCGTCATTACTATTATCATCTCTTTAACAGTGATAATGACTGATGATGATAATGGTGAGAGTTGTGATGACGATAATGGCGCCGGAAAGAACAGAAATATCATAACGAAAAGAATCTAAGACAGAGAGAGTCACAAGAACGAATGTGTAAAAGACAATAGATAACAAGCGAGCGCAAACGATCAAAAAGACGGTAAAGGAACGCGAAGAAGGAGGTGGCGATAAGGAGGGAAGAGGAGAAGGAGGAGGAGGAGGAGGAGGAGGAGGAGGAGGAGGAGGAGGAGAGATAACATGAAAGACAACGACAAGGAACATAATTTTAGTGTGAGACAGAAATGTTGAGAATGGTGTAGAGAAATGAACGAGAGAGAGAGAGAGAGAGAGAGAGAGAGAGAGAGAGAGAGAGAGAGAGAGAGAGAGAGAGAGAGAGAGAGAGAGAGAGAGAGAGAGAGAGAGAGAGAGAGAGAGAGAGAGAGCTTAACAGTCTTTCTCCTCCACCTTTTCCTCTCTTCGTTCCTCCTCCTCCTCCTCCTCCTCCTTCTCCTCCTCCTCCTCCTCCTCCTCCTCCTCCTCCTCCTCCTTGGCCACAGTATTGCCGGCAGTGTGTCAGACAGCACGTGATTGGCGAAATGAATTAGCCATTAAAGAGGAAGCAATCTACTGGCAACATCCAGGAATTCCAATATCGAAGGGACCCACTTTGACCGTCACTTCAGCCTTCTGGTCCTCTCTTCCCACTGATACCCTTCCCAACCCTGCCCAACCCTTCCTCACTCCCTTTCCTTTCTATCCACTTCCACACAACCCTTGCACCGCCAATATCTCTCCTGTTTCCCGTCCTCCTCCTCCTCCTGTTTCTACTCCTCCTCCTTCTCCTTTTCCTTCTCTTCCTCTTACTTTTTTTCTCCTACTCCCAAACTCGAGGGTCTCTTTCGTTTCTCTCTCTCTCTCTCTCTCTCTCTCTCTCTCTCTCTCTCTCTCTCTCTCTCTCTCTCTCTCTCTCTCTCTCTTCCTTCTGCAATCCCTACCTCGCATTTTTTCACCAAATGTCATTCCGAATAAAAACTTCTCGCTTGTATAGTGTCTCCCTGCTTTCTCCACCTATCTCTCTCTCTCTCTCTCTCTCTCTCTCTCTCTCTCTCTCTCTCTCTCTCTCTCTCTCTCTCTCTACCACTATTGCCACTTCCGGGCCTCTCCCTCCCTCACTCACTGGATTCTCGTGTGTCAGGCGGTGAGTGATAGTAAAGGAAGGTCAGTTACTCACCGCCACACAAAGAAGCCCTGTATTGGGAGCCCTGTGAAAACTGAGGCCAGGCAAGGAGTGGAGCCCTGTGGGGAGCCTGTGAGAGAGAGAGAGAGAGAGAGAGAGAGAGAGAGAGAGAGAGAGAGAGAGAGAGAGAGAGAGAGAGAGAGAGAGAGAGAGGAAATACGAACAACAAGAAAGCAAACAGAGATAAACGGTTGGAGATTATGACAGGAAAGATGTGAGTAAAAACACCTCTCTCTCTCTCTCTCTCTCTCTCTCTCTCTCTCTCTCTCTCTCTCTCTCTCTCTCTCTCTCTCTCTCTCTCTCTCTCTCTCTCTCTCTCTCTCTTCAAACTGTCTGCACGCGCTGAAAATTATTCATAACCGCGCAAAGGTAAAGGAGAACCGAAGGCAGCTGTCTCCATGTCTGTCGCTATGTACAGTACAAGTGGAAGAAAAGGAAGGAGACGAGAGAGGGAGGGAGGATCGCTGGGTGGTAAGAGTGGAGAGACGGGGGACAAATGTAGAAGAGATGAGGCTGGATTGGAAGCGCTAAGTGCAGGAAGGGAAGACGTAATGATTCTTGAGTGGCATAAGTGGAGGGTGGATATACAAAAAAGGTGGAGGAAATGAGGCTGGAGTGGAGGAGTGGATACTGTACGTGAAGGGAAGTCATTTGAATATGGATTATTTATCTATTTTTTTTCAGTGTACATAGAGAGTGACAAGGATGTATGTTCTCATATTTAGATGTTTTGATTGCCAGTTTGGTGCTGTAGACGCGTTTCTATACTCATTTTATTTAGTATTTGGCGATTTTACACAGCTTCAGAAACTTATGTGAGGGATTAAGATAGTGAAGACTGTAGCCATGAATCTTCTGACCATCATAAATCTTTCCTAATATCAATAAAATGGTCTAATCGTGCAAAATGTCAAGGTAAAAATGTGTTCCAGTATTTTATAGGCTAAAAATAAGAAAATAAAGACTAAACGCCAATGTATCTACCAAAACAGACACTACCAAGCACTCAGCAACAGACAGACAGACAGTAAAACCATAGGCAGCAGTGGAAGAATTTAAATAAGAAAGTCAGAAGATACAATCCACGTTAATATAGGCGAAGGAAAGTACCCACCAATCTACAAACACAGACACTACCAAACACTCGGCAACAGACAGACAGACAGTAAAACCAAAAGCAGCAGTGGTAGAATTTAAATAGAAAAGTCGGAAAAGACACTGCATTTTAGTATCGACGAGGAAACTACCCACCAATCTACAAACACAAACACTACCAAGCACTCGGCAACAGACAGACATTAAACCCATACGCAACACTAGTAGAGTTTAAACAGAAAACACGGAATAGACAATGCACGTTAGTAAAGACGAGTACTTCCCCTACCAATATCTCCGTACCCGCTGTTCATCGTGTATAACATTTATCAACGTCTCAAAGTAAAACTCAATTCCCTTTTCGCTTCTCTCGTCCACAGGCAGACCAGAGGGAGATTATTAAGTCGGAAGGCTCCATCCCTCCCAATGTCTTTCTTGGATGGACTACAAAGGGAGGAGTGGCTGTGGAAAATAAGGGGGAGGAGAGGAGCAGAGGACAACAACCTTCACTGTCAGAGGAAGAGCTTGAGAGAGAGAGAGAGAGAGAGAGAGAGAGAGAGAGAGAGAGAGAGAGAGAGAGAGAGAGAGAGAGAGAGAGAGAGAGAGAGAGAGAGAGAGAGAGAGAGAGAGAGAGAGAGAGAGAGAGAGAGAGAGAGAGAGAGAGAGAGAGAGAGAGAGAGAGAGAGAGAGAGAGAGAGAGAGAGAGAGAGAGAGAGAGAGAGAGAGAGAGAGAGAGAGAGAGAGAGAGAGAGAGAGAGAGAGAGAGAGAGAGAGAGAGAGAGAGAGAGAGAGAGAGACAGACAGACAGACAGACAGGCAGGCAGAGACAGACAGATAGACAGAGAGAGAGAGAGTGGAGGATGACGAACAAGAGTAAAAGCGAGGAAAAAGATGAAAAAGAAGAGGAAGAGGAAAAGGAGAAAAGGAGAAGGAGAAAGAAGAAGGAGAACGAGAAAACAGGAGGAGGAAGAACAGGAGGAGGAGAAGGAAAGGATAAGAAGAAGGAGGAAACGGAGGAGAAAGGAGAGCAGAGTTTTATTTCGGTTAAGAATAAAAAAAAAGTACTTGGCGTTGTCCGGAGAAGAATGGCTTCTTTCTTTACCTTCCGACAACCAACCTCGACTTCTGCATTCATTTCATTCATCTATTCATTCATATCCTTGCTGCCTTTCACATTTATGCTTTTCCTTCAATGAATATCATTCATTTTTTTCTTCCAACCTTTTTTTCAATACCTACTCTTCTTCCTCCTTCCCGCCTCCTCCTCCTCCTCCTCCTCCTCCTCCTCCTCCTCCTCCTCCTCCTCCTCCTCCTCCTTTTGTATTTTTTCCCTTACGCTTCCGTGGTCTTACATGTAATTATTCATAGTCCTAATTAACGGACGCTGTTTCGCCTCTCTGCTGTAAATATTTGTCTCGGCTGAAATGAGCTCCAGGAGAGGCGAACAGGTGAGAGGAAGGTAGAAGGAGTACTTGCCTCTAAATGGTGCGTCTCAAGGTACGATTTGTAAAGTAAAGGAGACTGATGAAAAAATGCTCAGAAGTAGGTAATATTTGGTTGGTTATAAGATGGCTGTGATGTAAGTTCAAATCCAATGGTTCTTTTATTTGCTGTGTTCTATATTTCTTGTTTGTGCGTGTAATATTTAAGGACTTCTTTTATCTATTCTTTTTTTTTCTATATATCAGTCTCTGTTTATATATTAGCTCAAATTTGTTGTTTCTTTGTTAATACGCGAGTGACTTTCTCCCCTATTATGTCTACATCACTAATGCAAGAGTGGATAAGCAAGAGTGGATAATTAGATTTAGGCTTTTATATTATTTTATCTTGTAATATTCGGAACACAAACACACACACACACACACTCTCTCTCTCTCTCTCTCTCTCTCTCTCTCTCTCTCTCTCTCTCTCTCTCTCTCTGAAACCGGTCTAATTTAAACAAAAAAATGGGCATTTATTTACAAAACTATATACTTTATTTTTTGCATCTATATTAACACATCTCTTTATTTTTATGAGCTATTTTGCAATCTATTTATCTTATTGGTCACTATTCACTGGTAGAGCTAAGTATGTATCTATTCTTGGTCTCTTATACATGATGCTAACACCTGTTAGCATCATCTCTTAATGTGCTCCCTAAATCATCGAGTTTAAATTATCAGGCCACCAGGAAAATGTCAGAGGTTAGTTTTGAATTAATTTCCATCATATTAATACCTAACTTTCGCTCATTCCTCCCGAGATTCTCTTAGCCTCTCTGTTTAATTACTCACGTGACCCCTAAAATGATTAAAAATATGATGGTAAGGGATGGAAAATACGACGAATTTTGCATCTACGTATATATAATTTCGGTTAATCATTTTCTCAGTAATGTAAAGACAATCCAAAGCTGGAAATGATAAGAAAGTTAAAAAAAAATGTATCGAACACATCACCAACAATAAAAAACAAACAAACCAGAACGAAAGCAAATTCACTTCCACCACCTGTCCTTCCTCCTCCTCCTCCTCCTCCTCCTCCTTCTCCTACTCCTCCTCCTCCTCCTCCTCCTCCTCCTCCTCCTCCTCCTCCTCTTCTCCTACCTCCTCCATTACCTCCACATCCACCATTTCCTGCGTCTCCTCTTCCTGTTCCTTCCCTTCCTCCACCTCTGCATCCTCCTCTTCCTCTTTTTTTTTTCTCCTTCCAATCCACCTCCTGCTTCCTAGTCCCGCCACGTCCTATTACCAACTTCTGCCTCTTCTCCTTCCTTTCCTCTCACTTGGAATCTGAAGTTAAGAATAATTTGATCGCCGTCTTGACCCTCTTCCTGTGCACTTTAAACCTCTACTAGCCACATCCAGGCAGGCCTCTCCGGCATACCACGCCCTGTTATTCCTTCATTAAAGTGATGTTTACCTCCTACAAGCACTCAGCTGCCTCTTCTTGCTTGCCTGTTTACTTTATTTATCTTCATGCAGCAGCCGTGTAGGAGTGCAAGAGTGGAGGAGGACGGCTGGGGTGTAGGATGGTGTGGAGTAGTGTGGAGAGGGGGTGAGTGTGGGTGTTGTGTGTGGGAATGTTTCGTAAGGCGAGAGGAATTATGAGGATGTGCTTTCAAGTTAAGAAAATAACGGAAATGGAGCCGAGGAATAAGAGGAACCAAGAACAATACACGCGGGACTGAAAAGAACTAAAGTAGTGAGAGCAGAGTTAAAAGGAAGCGACAGAGAATGTGCTCCCAAGGTCAACACGACTCAATAAGCGAAGCAAAAGGCTAAGGAAGGAAACCAGTAAGGAACGTGGTCTAGGTAGTCTTCAGGCACGCGGAACTTTTTTTTTTATGCAAGCGGGGAAGCTGCTCAAGGGCAACAAAAAATGAAAAAGGCCCATTTAATTGCCAGTTCCCTTAAAGATGATAAGAGTTAGCTAAAAAAAAAATAAAGTCTGGGACAAATGTCTTGAAACCTCCGTCTTAAAAAATTTAAGTCGTAGGAAGATGGAAATACAGAAGCAGGGAGGGAGTTCCAGAGTTTA
The DNA here is from genome assembly GCF_017591435.1 of Portunus trituberculatus. NCBI lineage: Eukaryota > Metazoa > Arthropoda > Malacostraca > Decapoda > Portunidae > Portunus > Portunus trituberculatus. The sequence continues at coordinate 14,090,659 of NC_059304.1, forward strand.
CTAGATATTGACCCAACAGACAATAGGAAGGCTAAGCAACATACGTACCAGGAAATTTACTTAGCTGATTATCTTCCATTTATTTTCAACACTATTCCACTTCACTTCAGTTCTTTTCAGCTTCTTCATTTCAACACCCACGTAACTACAACTTGCCTTTTCAGATCCCCAAATGTCCCACTATTACGAAAAGATTCTCACTCATTTCACCAATATAACCACAAATGTCACTTCCAATACTGAGGCAAACAGTTTTCCTCCATTTGGCGCGTGTTATGTAATTGCTTGGGAAATGTAGCATATATGTTTCAACGAGGAGAGGAGATGAAAGCGAGATGTAAGTGGAGAAGGAGGAGGAGGAAGAGGAGGAGGAGGAGGAGGAAAAAGAGAAAGGAAGAGAGGAGGAGAAATGAGAACACGATAGCACACAAAGAAGCGGAAAAAGTGGAAGGAGCGAGACAGGAAGGGAAGACAAATGCATTGAAATGGAGAGACGGAGATACAAGAGGTACATGGAAGGAGGAACGAAAAGAAAAAGAAGAAAAAAAAAAGAAGAAAGAAAAGGTAAGAAAAGTTATAGAGGTGAGAGACCCTGAGGCTTACATTGTCCTTTGCCCCTTTTCTTCCCTCGCACGGTGCAGGAGAATGCTTCAAAATATTATCCTAATGGAAGGGTTTTAAGTCTTATGACGGAGTGCCTTTTTAGATGCTGGTCTTCCTCCGCCTTCCAACTT
>NC_059304.1:14096392-14118892 GCF_017591435.1 Portunus trituberculatus
CATTTTTCTCTTTTTCATTAATTTCTTCTTCATTTCTTCTTTCACTGCGTTTATCGTCTTTTTCTCTCAGTTTTACATACCCTCCATGTCCTATTCCTCTTCTTACTCTTCCTCCCCCTCTCCTTTTCTTCTATTTTCTCCTTCTGATCAATCTTCATCTAAAATTTCTTATTCCTCTTCTTACTCCTCCTTCTCCTTCTCCTTCTCTACTATTTTCTCCTTCTTTTCATTCTTCATTCAAAATTTCCTATTCTTCTTATTCCTCTTCCCTCTGTCCTTCTCTTCTATTTTCTCCTTCTCTTCATTCTTCATCCAAATTTTCACCTTCATTGCCTTCCTCATTTTCTTCTTTTGTTAATCCTTTCTTCCTTTTAATACTTCATTCACCTCTTCCTCTTACCTTAAGAAGTGGAATCCTTCTCTAAGACTTCCAGAGCCTTTGCATTTATTCCCCTACTTTTAAATCATTATTCTTTCTTTCTTTTCTTTCTCCCATTTCTCTTCTTGGATTTCCATTCTTATCCTATGCAAGCGAATTCTGTGTCTAAACCCTCTTTCTTTTCTCCATCCATCTTCCCTTTCTTCTTTTTTTTTCCTCTTTCTCATTCTTCTTTTCCTGTTCCTGCTCCTTCTCCTTATCCTCTTATCTCTCACATCTGGAAAGACGAGCTATAGACAGTCAGCAGTTTGTAGTGTTTTCAATCTGACTTTTCCCTTCTTTATATATATTTCATCTTTAGAAAATCTCTCTCTCTCTCTCTCTCTCTCTCTCTCTCTCTCTCTCTCTCTCTCTCTCTCTCTCTCTCTCTCAATTCGCTTTCGCTGACACCCTAACACAAACAGATGGGTGCAAACACACACACACACACACACACACACACACACACACACACACACACACACACACACACACACACACACACACACACACACACACACACACACACACACACACACACACACACACACACACACACACACACACACACACACACAGAACCGTTTCAATATTTTCGCTTCCTTTAAATTCATGAACGAAAGTACCATTTCTTTTCGTGTGACTTTCAATTCGGAGTTAGTAATCTTCCTGCCGTGTTAATATTGCCATATCTACTGTGTACAGATTCCGGGGAACTCAAATTTAACTAAACAAATATGCATACTTAATTGTGTGTATGTATTTGAATGGGTGTGGGTGTGTGAGGGTGTGCTAAGTGTGTAAGTAGGCAGGTAAGTAAGTGGCAGGATTTACTAATATGCCTGAAGTAATAAGCTCTTTCACTAGTATAATCTGTTTGAATTATACCACCTAACGACCTACTCATCTCTCCATCTTCTACTTTATACCACTCCAATCCTTCCCTTTCGTCTTTCCACACACGTAATTTTATCTCCCTCTTCGGATCCCTCCCCAATCCTTACTCATTCTATCCTCACCACGCCTCCATCCGCTTTCACTCCACTTCTCAGCCTTACTTATCACCTCCACCACTTCATCCCATCCTCCCTGCCTTCCTCTTCAAGTCCTCTGTCTCCCTCGTCTCCTTACTCTCCTTTCCTTCCATCCTACCCTCCAGTCCTCTCTCCTTCCCTCGGGTGTCCCATGGAGGCGGTCAATCAGGCGGGAGGGAGGACACCTGATCCTAGGTAACGTAATTTTCCAAATGGTGTCGGGTCCACGTCGCCTCCCTCCCCTTTCCTTTACTCCAATCTGTCTCTTATACTCCTTTCTCTTTTCGCTTTTCCTATTCTTATTTTCCATTTTTCCCAGTGTCGCCTTCGTGTGTGTGTGTAAGTGTGTGTGTGTGTGTGTGTGTGTGTGTGTGTGTGTGTGTGTGTGTGTGTGTGTGTGTGTGTGTGTGTGTGTGTGTGTGTGTGTGTGTGTGTGTGTGTGTGTGTTGATCTTCCACACACACAGCAAGGTCAATTATACAAGTGCCTGTGTATGTATGAACCAATCACAGCGTCACTTGTTCCCTGCACATGGAAAACAAGTGAAATATTCATAGGACATTCACTGGAATCCCTTATGCTTCACCCCCTCCCTGTCCTTCAAATGTCCCATTTTCACTTTTTTTCTAACCTCTGCAACTCTTTCTCTTATTCCTGGAACTCGCTGGAACACACGCCTCTACGTCCTCTAACCATGGGACCGTCTCTCTGTACCCTCCCTATTCTACCTGAGAAGTAAAAAAAAAGAAAAAAAATCTCAAGTGAAGCGGAATGAGGTAATATGCTCCATTTTTCATTAGCCATTAATAAACCAATGAAGCAGGAAACAGTCGATTAAGTGACGGCCTTACTTTTAATATTTACTCACTCTTACGTATAGTGGGTGAAGCTGAATTATTACTCTCTCTCTCTCTCTCTCTCTCTCTCTCTCTCTCTCTCTCTCTCTCTCTCTCTCTCTCTCTCTCTCTCTCTCTCTCTCTCTCTCTCTCTCTCTCTCTCTCTCTCTTCACAGTTCGAACATTTTCCACCACAAAAAGACAAATATTCTCTGTCATTGTCTCTCATGTTATCTCTTTTCCCTCTCCGTCTCTGTTTCTGTCTCTCCCTCCTTCCTTCCTTCCTCCTTCCTTATCTACACTTCCTTCTTATTCTTCGCGGCTTTCCTCAGTGACTCTTGGACCATCTTCCTCGTTACCCATTGTCTTCCACACGTCCCTCCATATCAGAGGCATTAGCGGAGGGACTGGATGGGAGTGGATGGTTGTGTTAGTGGTGGTTGTGGTGGTGGTGGTGGAGCCAGAGTGGAAAGGACGAGGAACAGAGTGAAGTGCAAGAGAATAAGAGGCAAGAGGAAAAGGTCACGAGAGATTTACATTGCACACAGGATAATTAGAGTTCATTAGTGACTGTTTTGATCGGATTGTACGTACATGGTGGTGGTGGTGGTGGTGGTGGTGGTGGTGGTGATGGCTGTTTGGTTGGTTGGTTGTGGTCTGTTGTTGTTTGTCTCGTGGTTTCTTGGTGTGAATTTCTTTTTATTTGTTGTTGTTATTATTATTTTATTTTCCTTCTTCTCTTCCTTGTTATTCTTCTTATCCGCGTGTTTGAGTGCGTTGTTGTCAATAATATTTAAGATATTAACCCTTTTGAGGACTATGACGCGTTTCAATATATATTCTGCTTACTATTTAATGATTTTATACAACTTCAGAAACTTACATAGAGGATTAAAATAGTGAAGGCTGTGGCCATTAACATTCTGACCTCCATATACCTTTTCTAAAATCAATAAAACGGTCTAATCGTAAACAAATCTCAAGGATAAAATTAGTTCCAGTACTAAATGGATTAAGGAGTTGCTGTTATCACTGATGGGTCTTCATACACATTTCACTCTTTTTTGTTCTTCAGCATCTCCTTCTAACTCCCTTAATTATACTGCCATGTTAACGAAAATACAGAAAAGCTTACTAAGAAGACTTGGAAAATAAAAGGGGATTTCCTGAATATATTACAAACTTTCACGCAAAATTATACATGAAAAGATAACTACTACGTTTTAAAGATTTGTGGGACAGGAAAGGAGGAGGATGAAGGTAAGAATTTTGGGTCAAGGTGAAGGAGAAGCACGGAAAGAAGATGAGGGTATCAAAGAAGAAGAAGAAGAAGAAAAAGAAGAAGAACAAGAAGAAGAACAAGAACATGAAGAAGAACAAGAACAAGAACAAGAACAAGAACAAGAAGAACGACAACAAGAAAAAGAAGAACCAGAAGAAGAAGAACAAGAACAAGAACAAGAATAATAAGAAGAACAAGAACAAGAACAAGAACAAGAAGAACAAGAAGAACGAGAACAAGAACAAGAACAAGAAGAAAGGAAGAAGAAAAAGAAGAAGCAACAAGAACAAGAAGAGGAGGACAGCGACGACAAGGTATGAAACAGAAGGAAAAGAGGAAAGATAATTGGAAAAGAGAGAGAGAGAGAGAGAGAGAGAGAGAGAGAGAGAGAGAGAGAGAGAGAGAGAGAGAGAGAGAGAGAGAGAGAGAGAGAGAGAGAGAGAGAGAGAGAGAGAGAGAGAGAGAGAGAGAGAGAGAGAGAGAGAGAGAGAGAGAGAGAGAGAGAGAGAGAACCAGAGAGAGAGAGAACCAGAGAGAGAGAGAACCAGAGACAGAGAGAACCAGAGACAGAGAGAGAGAGACTAGAAACAACCAGAGACAGAGATAGAGAGGGACAACGAGGGTGGGGTAAAGGACTATGTGGGGGAGAAACATCAACTATAGGAGGGAGAAATAGATGGAGGAAGGAAGAAAACGAGAAACGAGAAAATCTAAAGAACTCTTGCGGGGGAAATTTACCTCAGGCATCCTCTCTCTCCAAGAATGAACTCCATTGGTTGGCAAACTTTGTGAGAAAATTAATATCTCGACGTTAAGAGAGAGAAAGACAGAGAGAGAGAGAGAGAGAGAGAGAGAGAGAGAGAGAGAGAGAGAGAGAGAGAGAGAGAGAGAGAGAGAGAGAGAGAGAGAGAGAGAGAGAGAGAGAGAGAGAGAGAGAGAGAGAGAGAGAGAGAGAGAGAGAGAGAGACGGTACTGTCGCCACCAGCAGTAAGGAGAGGGCACAGTTGCTGGCTTCCTTGTTTGCTGGAAAAATGAAGGTGGGGAATCCACAGCAGCCACCGCCTCAGCTGGTCCAGCAATGTGAGAAGACTGTCACCATGGTGGAGGTGACGCATCAGCAGGTGAAGCGATTATTGCGGGGGCTGGACACACAGAAAGCTACCGGCCCTGATGACATCAGCCCGCACCTGCTGAAGCGATGCTCCCAGGAACTGGCTGCCCCTCTCACCCAAGTTCACAACTTGTGTACGGGAAAACGTCTGGCCTTCAGTGTGGAAGGAGGCTCGAGTAGTTCCTGCACACAAAAAGCTCCAGGACGGACCCAAAAAACTACAGACCCATATCCCTGTTGTCAGTGGTGGGTAAAGTGTTTGAGAGGGTCGTGGCAGAGGTGGTGTGTAGCCATCTCAAGGACAATGCCCTCCTCTCAGACCAACAGTTTGGGTTCAGACCTGGAAGGTCAACCTCCGACCTAATGATGCTTCTCACCAGGCAGTGGCAGGACGCCCTCGACGACGGCAAGGACACTATAGTGGTTGCTTTGGACATAGCTGGAGCTTTTGATAAAGTATGGCACAACGGATTACTGGAAAAGCTTCGTGCTAAAGGCATCCAGGGTGGCTTGCTACGACTCCTGGGAAATTACCTGCAGGACAGAAGCCTCAAGGTGGTTGTCAACGGGCAAACATCTGAGTCCCTGCCTGTGGAGGCATCAGTGCCACAGGGTTCAATTCTTGGCCCACTCCTGTGGAATATCTACGTGGATGATCTTCTCCAGCTACTGCCAGGAGTCAAGGCCTATGCTGATGACTGCACCCTCTCCTATACCTATCCACGCCAGGACAGTGGGCGGGCTGCTGAGGCCATCAATCAGCAGCTACGAGTGATAGAGGAGTGGGGTGCTCGCTGGCAAGTGACATTCGCGCCGGAGAAGACACAGGCAATGGTTGTCTCTCGGTCCCCAGCCGCCATGGCAGCAATGGCAGGAAAGTTGTCTTTGGCGCTGCTCTCCCACTCCAAGATGACGTCAAGATACTTGGAGTGGAGGTGGATCGAGGGCTGAGGTTTGACAGCCATGTCAAATCCATTGCCAAGAAAGCCTCTCACAGGATCTCCGCTCTCAGAAGGATCGCCAGTTTCCTCGACAGGAAGGGGAGACTGCTGCTGTACAAGGCACAGGTGCGGCCCCACCTTGAGTACGCAGCTCTCTCCTGGATGTCCTGTGCCGCCACACACAGAAGGAGACTGGACAGCATCCAACGCCGCGCCATACGGCTAGTAGATGCTGCAATACCACCTCACCCAGAGCCTGAGCGTCCTCTTGATTCACTGGAACACCGCAGAGATGTGGCGGCGATCGTAGTGTTCCATAAGGCACAGGTGCAAAGAGTGCCACATCTGGCAGGGCTGCGTCATCCTCTGAGAGTCACCGCACGGAGCACGAGAACGGTGCTCAATGGTGGTGACGCCGTAGAGGTGCCGCGATCCCACGGGTGTCAGCATCAACGCACCTTCGCAGGACGCGTCTCCAGGATGTGGAACTTGTTCACGGCCGCGGTGCCTCACGTCCAGGAGATGAACACACACAGTGTCAAACTGATGGCACATAAGTGGAGACAGACACTGCCAACTCCTCTGACACTCTTTGTGACGTGACACTCAGTGTAGTGCAGTGCGTGAATAGTGCTAGTGAAGTGAAAAGAACAGTGCTCCATCTTGTATATTATCTATTTTTAAGTCTTGTAAATATTGTAGAGAAATAGATTGTAGTACCCTTAGAATAGGTAGCACACGACAGTGCGCCTTTGGGTACATGTTCTTCTGTATAAATTATGTTTAAATAAAAAAAAAAAAAAAAAAAAGAGAGAGAGAGAGAGAGAGAGAGAGAGAGAGAGAGAGACTTACAAGATAGTAAATAGAAAACAGTAAATAAAAAGGACAAAAAAAGGGCAAATCTACAAATAATAAAAACCATAAATAGAATGAATAAAGAAAATAAGGAAATGTAATAAAGAAGAAGAAGAAGAAGAAGAAGAGAAGGTGAGCACAACGTATGCACCAGAAAATGAAGAAGAGAAAAAGACAAAAAAAAGATGAAGGAAGAGGAAAAAGGAAAACCAAAATTAGATGAAGCGAAAGATAAAGAGAGAACAAAGAAACAAAAATTAGGAAGGAAAGATGAACGCAGAAAACAGAAAGAAAAATATAGATGAAAAATAATGACTGGAATAAGAGAGAGAGAAGAAGGAAGAAAAAGATGAAAAGGAACGACAAAGATTTCCTGATGAACAAAGTAAACGAAAGAAAAACATAAATAACAAAAAATCGTCACTGGAGAAAACAAGAAAGGAGGAAAAAAGAACGAAAAGAGGAAAAGGAATAAAAGAATGAGAAACACTAAGTTGATGGTGAAGGAGAGAGAAGGAAACTTACAGAGAGAGACAAAATCTAAGTTTCCCTCGGCCAGCACCAGTCAGTGACCACAGCAAAAGTCTCTCATGGTGGAATAAGAGAAGGAAACGAGGAAAAGGAAAAACAAATGAGAAAAAAAGACGTACTGAAGGCAAATAGGGAGGATAAGAGAGAAGAAAACTTATATATATGGGCAGGATTTAAGTTCCCCGCGGCAGAAGTCTCTCATGCCTAAGGTTTGAAGGAAAACACCAATTTTGTCCGTGTGCTAAAATATGCATCGGCTATTATGCAGCTTTCTGATAGGGAAGGTTCTTATGCATTTAAAGTAAGGCGCTTAAGGAAATAGTGTTCCCTACCCCTACCTTCCCCTCTGTCTCTCCTCCTTTCTCTCTCTCTCTCTCTCTCTCTCTCTCTCTCTCTCTCTCTCTCTCTCTCTCTCTCTCTCTCTCTCTCTCTCTATCTATCTATCTATCTATCTATCTATCTATCTATCTATCTATCCTCTATCTATCTGTCTATTTCAAATGTCAAGCTCTCCATACGTATAGATTTTTTTTTATATTTATCTATCAACCTACGTATCTATCAATCTAACATCCATCTGGTCTACCTACCTAAGAGTACCTATGCTATTAATCTATCTCTCTACTTATCTATCTGTCTATTTATCTATCTACCTATTTCACTTCCTTCTTCCACCGGACAGGAATGAAGGAGGCAGCGACGTCCAGACAACATTAAGCATGACCATACAGACGCGACTGACAAATGCAATGTAAATGCTAATGAGGAAACTCCCTCCGCTACTAATAACGCCATAAAAACAGGGTCATAGTTTTTACTGGTATAAATTTTAAGCTCCAAAAACACTAATTCAGTAGAGATGCAAAATACCTCAAGACATCTACCTTACTAATGATGTTTTGTTTATTATTTTTTCTTGTTTTTACCTTAAATTTAATTAGAAGAGAGAGAGAGAGAGAGAGAGAGAGAGAGAGAGAGAGAGAGAGAGAGAGAGAGAGAGAGAGAGAGAGAGAGAGAGAGAGAGAGAGAGAGAGAGAGAGAGAGAGAGAGAGAGAGAGAGAGAGAGAGAGAGAGAGAGAGAGAGAGAGAGAGAGAGAGAGAGAGAGAGAGAGAGAGAGAGAGAGAGAGACAGAGAGAGTGTGTATATTTGTGTGTGTTTTTTTTTTTTGTGTGTGTGTGTGTGTGTGTGTGTGTGTGTGTGTGTGTGTGTGTGTGTGTGTGTGTGTGTGTGTGTGTGTGTGTGTGTGTGTGTGTGTGTGTGTGTGTGTGTGTGTGTGTGTAAGTGTGTGTAAGTAAGTGTGTGTAAGTGTGTGCTTTTTTTTCACTTTTCCATCTCGGTCTGCCACTTCTTTGTCTAAGATTTCACTCTTGCCTCTGTTCTTTAATCCTATTTTCATCTTATTTTTCCCCCCACTAATGGCCATCTTCCATGCATATCTTCCTTCCCTTCCCAGACACTCCTTACTTTCTCTCCCTCGTCACGTTCCCAAGCAAAGGAAAAAAAAAAACTAACCAACTCCTAAGCCTGAAACCTCAAATTCTCCGTCTTAACATGAAGCAAATTTTTATCACCAAACTTTTGACAGCGAAACGTGAGAACTGCAGGAACTATTATCGTCTCTCTCTCTCTCTCTCTCTCTCTCTCTCTCTCTCTCTCTCTCTCTCTCTCTCTCTCTCTCTCTCTCTCTCTCTCTCTCTGTATCTATCTATCTATCTATCTATCTATCTATCTATCTATCTATCTATCCATCTATATTTCTATGTGTTTGTGTGTGTGTGTGTGTGTGTGTGTGTGTGTGTGTGTGTGTGTGTGTGTGTGTGTGTGTGTGTGTGTGTGTGTGTGTGTGTGTGTGTGTGTGTGTGTGTGTGTGTCGATGTCGATGTCAATAAAGAGAGAGAGTAGAGAGAGAGAGAGAGAGAGAGAGAGAGAGAGAGAGAGAGAGAGAGAGAGAGAGAGAGAGAGAGAGAGAAACAGAAAATAGGTTACTAGGAAGTCTATTCTGTTTTCTCTTATGTAAGGCTTTTAGATTAAATTCAAAGAAAGCTTTATCTCTCTCTCTTTATCTTCTCTCTCTCTCTCTCTCTCTCTCTCTCTCTCTCTCTCTCTCTCTCTCTCTCTCTCTCTCTCTCTCTCTCTCTCTCTCTCTCTCTCTCTCTCTCTCTCTCTAACTCTCTCTCTCTCGCTTATTCTCTATCAAACAAACATGAATATTTGATTGGTCATATTTCCCTCCACTCCAGGCCCTTGTTCTTCCCCCTTAGCCACCCTGGTATCCGTGTCCCTTCCACCGCGACCTCTGGCTTTCTATTACTTGTCCACCAGAGCCTCCACCCCACCACCCTTCCCACCCACCCGGTAATCCACTTCCTTGACCCTGCCACCACTAGGGGGAATGAAACTTGGAAAATCGATGGAACTCAGTCGTTGGGCCAAGAAAGTGTCTCAAGTGGAGGCCAGGAGTCACCAACGCCGGGGTAAGGAAAATGTTTTGGTGCAGTGTTGGTGCGGAACGCCTTGGAGTAGTGCCAAAGTTGGACTGGTGCCAAATCTGGGGAATGGGTTCCCACGGGGTAATGGTGCCGTATTAGAGCTGGCGGCAAACTACGACCGAGAATGGAAAAAATATATGAACTGTGGTAAAAAAAAAATGCGTTCATTCATACTTGCAGTGACGAAACTTGTTGAGTGTTCTGTTTATTTTGGGAACAATACAAATTAATGCCAATATTATAATAAGTCTTTAGTTGCAGAAAAAGAGGTAGGATTGTAATTTTTCTCACATTTATAAGTTTCAAATTAGTAGTAATGAATTCAACAAGCAACTCGTATCCATGTTTTACTGAGAGGCAACACATTCACGAGTAAGTAATGACGCTAATTAGAATTGCAATTAGATAGAGAGAAATTTACTGAAACTGATATTAACAAAGAAATGTGTAAAGAAAATGAATGAATAATGACGAAAGGAGTTAAAAGATCGCCAAAAACTCAGACTTTTACAGTTCTGAAAGAAAATACCAGAAAATAGCTTAAGAATAAAATAAAAATCCAGCAATTCGAAGTAAATAACCGGGTAACTAAATGCCGAGTAATTAACATCCATTCAACAACCATTACTCAGCAGCATGTGAAGGATAATGAAGCATCAAATCGTGGTGCGCTGGCCTGACAGAACATTCGGGGAAAAAAATCAATTACATTCCTATAAAGAGAGAGTACACGTGTCAAATTTGAAAACAAGATAAAGTGACTGAAATTATACCCATTACTGTACAAGATTAATACGAAGAGTAAATGTAGAATCTTGAACCAAACTAATGATAAGAAGAACACACACACACACACACACACACACACACACACACACACACACACACACACACACACACACACACACACACACACACACACACACACACACACACAATAGAAAAAAGAAACAGTAAGTGAGCTGACCGAAATAATCCAATCAGTTCACGTCCATCACAAAACTTGGATCTAACAGCGAGGAGGGAATAGGTGACGACAATTATTGAGATGCAATCAAAATGGAAATAGTAGAAGAGGATCACAGAGGGAGGGGAGTAGATAGAAATGAAACAAGCCAGGAGGGGAGTGATAAGGGTGGCCCACTGTGTGTGTTTGTGTGTGTGTCTGTGTGTGTGTGTGTGTGTGTGTGTGTGTGTGTGTGTGTGTGTGTGTGTGTGTGTGTGTGTGTGTGTGTGTGTGTGTCTGTATGTGTTTCACTGTTTGATCTGCTGCAGTCTCTGACGAGACAGCCAGACGTTACCCTACGGAACGAGCTCAGAGCTCATTATTTCCGATCTTCGGAAAGGCCTGAGACCAGGCACACACCACACACCGGGACAACAAGGTCACAACTCCTCGATTTATATCCCGTACCTACTCACTGCTAGGTGAACAGGGTCTACACGTGAAAGGAGACACACCCAAATATCTCCACCCGGCCGGGGAATCGAACCCCGGTCCTCTGGCTTGTGAAGCCAGCGCTCTAACCACTGAGCTAACGGTGTGTGTGTGTGTGTGTGAGAGTGAGAGAGAGAGAGAGAGAGAGAGAGAGAGAGAGAGAGAGAGAGAGAGAGAGAGAGAGAGAGAGAGAGAGAGAGAGAGAGAGAGAGAGAGAGAGAGAGAGAGAGAGAGAGAGAGAGAGAGAGAGAGAGAGAGAGAGAGAGAGACGTACACATAAATCTTGACATTTCGACAAACACACTCACGCACACACACCGAAACACGATAATGTACTCTGAAATATTCCGAATTCACCAAAAACCCACAAAAAGTGTCCTCTCAGACGACACGGAAAGGCACTATGGAGAGTAACACACACACACACACACACACACACACACACACACACACACACACACACACACACCGAAGATCGGTCTATGAGCTCTGAGCTCGCTCCGTAATGGGGAAGACTGGCTGGGTGACCAGCAGACGACCAAGGTTACACACACACACACACACACACACACACACACACACACACACACACACACACACACACACACACACACACACACACACACACACACACACACCCGAAGATCGGTCTATGAGCTTTGAGCTCGCTCCGTAATGGGGAAGACTGGCTGGGTGACCAGCAGGCGACCAAGGTGAATTACACACACACACACACACACACACACACACACACACACACACACACACACACACACACACACACACACACACACACACATCAGATTCGCGTTTCTATAATATTTCCTTCCGTTCCATTGAGTTACCTAAAGTTAGATTAGGTTTGAAGAGATTAGGTTTGGTTAGGTTAAGTTAGGTTAGGTTAGGTTAAGTTAGGTTAGGTTAGGTCAGGTAAGGTTTGGTTAGGTTAGGTTAGGTTAGGTTTGGTTAGGGTAGGTTAGATTGGGTTACATTAGGTTTCGTTAGGTTAGGTTAGGTCAGGTAAGGTTTGGTTAGGTTAGGTTAGGTTTGGTTAGGGTAGGTTAGATTGGGTTACATTAGGTTTCGTTAGGTTAGGTTAGGTCAAGTAAGGTTAGCTCATTTTAATTAACATTACATTGAGTTAAATTATATTAGTTTATGTTAGGTTAAATTGAATTATATTTGCTTAGTTTATGAAGACTTAGTTAGGATACCATTAGCTTCACTCCCCCTTCTCTTCTTCATCACGCTAATGGAGGACATTCAAATATTCGTCATCTCTTTCTTTAATGGAGTGTCAATACGGCTTGTGGGAAGAGGATGATTGTCAGCAAATAAAAGGGAATTGTTTTCCTTCCATTACTAGTTTTGAAAGGCATCTCTCATTTCTCGAAGGAATTAACGTTTGTCTCTTCTTGCTGCCCATGTTCGATAAGGAAGAGCAGCGAGATCAGACCAAAGACAGCGATGACACAAAGGTACAACGGAGGAGGAGGAGGAGGAGGAGGAGGAGGAGGAGGAGGAGGAGGAGGAGGAGGAGGAGGAGGAGGAGGAGGAGGAGGAGGAGGAGGAGGAGGAGGAGGAAGAGGAGGAGGAGGAGGAGGAGGAGGAGGAGGAGGAGGAGATGGCATAAGACTGTTGAGAAGGGAAAATAGCCAATGAGACGAGCAATTCCAGAGTATCATTTTTCAGCACATCTCTCTCTCTCTCTCTCTCTCTCTCTCTCTCTCTCTCTCTCTCTCTCTCTCTTGGTGACAACTCCAAGGAAACACTTCTGGTATATAACGAAATTCTCTGACGCTTCACGTGACTTTATAAACACGCTATTAGAAAACGGAGGGGAAAAGGAAGGCAGGAAAGTGTTATACCAGTCACTCACCACTGCCTTCCCCGCGTCTTGCAGCCTAAAGTGGAAAGCCCATTTCAACTCCACGTTCAACTGAGCCTTACAAGCAGCCCTATTCTCCTGTCGACACGTCTGACGCTGCCTTCAGGTACGCCAGGCAAGGGGTAAGCAAAAGCGGGGCCCAGGTAAAGGTGAGGTCTCCGTAGGTCGTCTAGGGGAGTGTGGGACGCAAGGGGTGGAGTTGGTTGGCTGTTTCCTGTCCCCTTGAGGACTACTAATGGCTGGTGTCAATAGGTTGAACAGCGGCGTTTATGACCTCAAGCTGTTTTTAACCTCTTCTGAACTTTCCCACTTCCTCTCTATGGTTTTCTATCTCTACCTGTGTTCCTCCTCCTCCTCTTCTTCTTCTTCCTCTTTCCTTTGTTCTTTTCATCCGCCTACTTTTTTTTTTTCCTTCTTTTCGTGTTTCAGTTTTTTTTTCTTTCACTTTCTTACTCCTCCTGCTCCATCTCCTTCTCCTTTTCTTTTCTCTGTTTTCTTGATTCTTCCTCTCTTTGTCCTCATTTTCATATTTCCACTTCCTTTTCTTCTTACTTCTATGTACAGATCCTTTTCCTCCTCTCCTTCCTTCCTCTCCTCCTTCTTCTATTTCTCACCATTCCCATCGTCATCCTCATTTTTTTCCCTCTTAATATTTTTATTTCTACTTTTGTATTAATCTATCTCACCGCCTCATTTCCATATTCCTTGTCCTCCTCCTCCTCCTCCTCCTGCTCTTCTTCCTCCTCCTCCTCCTCCTTCTCCTCCTCCTCCTCCTCTTCCTCCTCCTCCTCCTCCTCTTCCTCCTCCTCCTCTTCCTCTTCTCTTTCCTCCTCTTGCCCTCCTCGTCGTCTCCAGCTAACGCGACTTGTCCCTTGTTGTCGTCCACCTGTTCCCAATATCATGTTGTGTGCTCTAATTACTCGCCTTATGAACACTAATTAAATCTCGTTATGAACTCGGATTTCACTTGAGGGAGCCGTAAGGTGCAAGGTAATTCAACACTCCGTATTATTGGCGATAGTGTCTTGTTTTGAAGGGTGTTTGTTAAAAGGCTATTGGAATCTGCTATATATAAGGAATCCAACACCATTATCGGCTAGTGTTTCAAAGGTTATTCTACACTTCCCAGCTCTCTTCTCCGTGCGCAAAGGAGGAAGCAATTCAAGACACCAATCAACATTATTACATTTCCGAACGCTAAACTCATCTCACTGTTAGTCTTTTCCCTCGCCACACCAAGACTTTCCTGAACGTTTCTCTGTTTCTTCCTCGTCCAACTCCTCTGCCCTTTTCCTTTCCTTCCCCCTTCCCTTCGTCCAGTGGCGTCAGTTTCCATAGCGTCTCACCAGCCACAGGTACAAGGAAAGGTGGCTATGATGCAATGAAAAATAAGATAACTAATTACACCTTTGAACTTTTACATATCCTAAATCTTCATATTTTCTATAACTACTTTTCTATATTCTCTCTCTCTCTCTCTCTCTCTCTCTCTCTCTCTCTCTCTCTCTCTCTCTCTCTCTCTCTCTCTCTCTCTCTCTCTCTCTCTCTCTCTCTCTCTCTCTCTCTCTCTCTCTCTCTCTCTCTCTCTTCTTCCCTCCCCTCTCTCTCTCTTTTTATTTAAACATAACATAGTACAAAGGACCATGTACCCAAAGGCGCACTATCGTGTGCTTACCTATTCTAAGGGTACGACAATCTATTTGTTTACAATATTTACAAAACCCTTAAGATAGATAATATACAATATAGTCAGTATATAAATGGAGCACTATTCACTTTCACTGCACTGCACTGCACCGAGTGTCACGTCACGATGAGTTTCAGAGGAGTTGGCAGTGTCCGTCTCCACTTATGAGCCACCACGGCCGTAAACATGTTCCACATCCTGGAGACACGTCATGCGAAGGTGCGTTGGTACTGACAACCGTGGGATCGTGGCACTTCTACGGCGTCACCACCAGTGAGCACCATTATCGTGCTCCGTGTGGAGACTCTTAGAGACTGACTCTCTCTCTCTCTCTCTCTCTCTCTCTCTCTCTCTCTCTCTCTCTCTCTCTCTCTCTCTCTCTCTCTCTCTCTCTCTCTCTCTCTCTCTCTCTCTCTCTCTCTCTCTCTCTCTCTCTCTCTCTCTCTCTCTCTCTCTCTCTCTCTCTCTCTCTCTCTCTCTCTCTCTCTCTCTCTCTCATGCACTCGGTTCTTTCAAACCACCCTTTCTCCCCTCCACTCACCCATCCACTTCGATTTATCCACTCCCCCTCCACCAATCAACCTCCCTGAGCCCATCCACTCCCCTCCATCCGCCCATTGCCCTCTGTCCACTCGTTCCTTTGCTAAATAACTAGACATTTCCTCTCCACTTTTGCTCCCTCCTGGCTCCCTTTCCACCTGTCTTCCCTCCACCCCTCCGATCTTATCCCTGATTCCTGTATTTTCTCTCTCTCTCTCTCTCTCTCTCTCTCTCTCTCTCTCTCTCTCTCTCTCTCTCTCTCTCTCTCTCTCTCTCTCTCTCTCTCTCTCTCTCTCTCTCTCTCTCTCTCTCTCTCTCTCTCTCTCTCTCGCCGCTTACCACTCTGTCTCCGCAGGGAACAAACAAATATTTGCGTTTTTTTTCATACACATATACATTTTTTCCCACATACAGAGTTGCCTCGCACGGCGGCAATATTCCAAGTGTCAGATTGGACAGATTACGTAAAAAACATACGTTCTCCTATTCTTTTATTATTTTTTTCAGTGTGTATTTTTCACATGAAGTTCATTGCATTTTGTAATATTTCGCGAGCAAAAGAGCGGCATGATGATATTAGTGCAAGAGTTGAAATGGGATCAGTTTTTAATAATGAACGTCCCTGCCGGAATAATATATCAAAATGTAAAGAGATCGCGGGAATTGATGCTCAGTTACCGGTGTTCGCATTTTTTTCTCCCTTGCTAGACTGCCTAACTGTCGCTAATGTTTCCACCGTGTATTTTGTGATTTTTTCAACATATATCTCTTGTATAACGCTCAATTTTGCTATCCATGGTTCTACTGATTTTGAATAGAGGTACAAAAGTCAGCAAGATTTGTCTATCTCTTAAGAAATAACTTCATGCATTACTTTTATTTCACCACAGTGAAAGAATTCTTAAACTCTTCACTTTTACCTTGGGATCTGTGTACGATTAGACTATTTTATTGTCATAAGGAAGGGTCTTTGGAGGGCAGAAGATTAATGGCCACAGTTTTCACTATTCTAATATCTCACATAAGATTCTGAAGCTGTATAAAGTCACCAAATAGTGATCAGAATGAGTATGGAAACGCGTCATGGTACGGAAGAGGTTAACGTATCGAAATAGAAAAGAAAAAGAAAAAGAAAAAAATGGTCTTAGTCCTCGCACTCCCCGCGTGGCCGCCAGGTGGTGCATGTATCACACTCCGTACTGGGGATCTGTTGCTTCATCTCCCCGGACGATGCAGACGAAATTAAGAATGTGTGCCAGCTCCCACTCGTCTTGGTAAAGATGATGTTCGACGGAGTGACACTGGCGTACCGTCTTTTTCTTTATGTAAGAGGGGAAGACTTACAAGAGTAACATAAAACAAAAAGAAATAGACCCACTAATCTGCCGGTGCCCATGCATGTTTGAGAGAGTAAGCCAAAAAAAAAATGATAAATTTCTTAAACCCTCTCTTTCTTTATGTAAGAGGGAAAACTGACAAGGGTAACATAAAACGAAAAAAAAAAAAAAAACAGACCCACTAATCTGCCAGTCCAAAGGCATGTTCGAATGAGTTAGCCAAAAAGAAGAGATAAATGTCTCAAAATCTCCCTCTTAAATGAAAACAAGTCAGAGGAAGTTGGAAATACAGAAACAGGCGGGGAGTTCCACTGGTGACTAGTGCCCTATCCACTTCACTCTTATTAATACACTTCTCGAACTTTCATGTCTCATCCTAAGCGTATGGAGAAACATCAACAAAACTCTATTATCTATTTACAAACTCCCTGCCTTGACAACGAATATTACTAAATTTCCCCACATACGTTAGCCAGCACATTATTTTTTTTCGTATTGTGTCGGGCCGAACTGTGTATACATGACGTACTTTCTCTTTTATATCTGGAGCGAAAACAACGTGTGGAAAGAGAGAGAAAAAAAAAAGAGAGGCAAGGATGGGAATCAACAAGCGTAACAAGAGAATATTAGCTTCGTCTCTCAGTGTTTTTGTCAACCATTTCTGTTTTCTTTTGGATAGAAAGGGAGAGAGGGAGAGAGGAGAGAGAGAGAGAGAGAGAGAGAGAGAGAGAGAGAGAGAGAGAGAGAGAGAGAGAGAGAGAGAGAGAGAGAGAGAGAGAGAGAGAGAGAGAGAGAGAGAGAGAGAGAGAGAGAGAGAGAGAGAGAGAGAGAGAGAGAAAAGGACAGAGAGGGAGAGAGAGGACAAAATCACGTAAACAACCGAAACTAAAAGAAAATTAGAAAAATAAAAACCATAGTCAGAAACAGAAAGACAGACACACAATCATCAAATAATGACAAAAAAAAAACTGCAATAAGAAAAACAAATGACAACACATTTCAAATAAACGCACACAAACACGAACAAACACATACACACTTCTATAATTTGCTTTCGTATTTTTCATTCTTCCCTTCCTTTCTTCCTTCCTTCCTTCCTTCATCCTTCCTTCTTTCTCTTCTTTCTCTATTCTTTGGCTTACACAATTCTTTCCCTCGTGGAGACCAGAATGAATGCGGCCTTCGCCAAGAAAGACTACCAGGGCATTTTCTTAAGCCTTGCCATGATGGAGGCTTTGGCACGCTAATCAGGGCTGTGCTGGTGGCGGTGGTGTTGGTGGTGGTGGTGGTGGTGGTGGCAGTAAGGCATGACAAAGCAACGGGTGAAGCAGGGCGGGCAGGATGGACAGGGAAAAAGATATTAAACAAGTACGGAAAGAAGCACGATGATGTAGTAGTACTACTACTATTACTACTATACTACTACTACTACTACTACTACTACTACCACCACCACCACCACCACCACCACCACCACCACCACCACCTCTCTCTCTCTCTCTCTCTCTCTCTCTCTCTCTCTCTCTCTCTCTCTCTCTCTCTCTCTCTCTCTCTCTCTCTCTCTCTTTTCTCTCTCTGCTTTCACAGTGGTGCGCTGACCCCATCTTTTCAGCCCCGCACCCTGATCGTCCCTGGACACTCTGGCCGCTCGCCCTGACGCACCTGTGCCTCCCTTACCAAATAATAACAACAAAGAGTTACAAGGAATAAAAAATAAAGGGCTAAAAGCGAAAAAAGGTGAAATATGAAAAATGTAAAATGAACAAAACACGAAACACACACAAGCGGACCATACCACCATACTTCCGCAGCAAAAGTTCAAAGCTGACTCTATTTCGCCTCAAAAAAAAGCTTTGTAACGAATTAAAAAGTATGTATACTTAAATCTCTTCGTAGGCAGGCAGTGTAACCACTCTGTCTCTCGAAAAGCTACCAAGATTGACTTTTATCTGCTCCTCTTTCTCCTTAGTTCTTCTTTTTTGTTATTTCTCTATGTTTTCTCTAAGATTTCGTTTTATATTCTCAAAATCACCATCATCATTTTTTCTTTTTTTTCTCGAGCATTTTAGAAATATAATGGATACACCTGCTTAGAAGCCAAGCGATAATTCAAAACAACGCACTATCTTACCCTTTACACACACACACACACACACACACACACACAAACAAACACAGTGTAGTGG
Organism: Portunus trituberculatus; assembly: GCF_017591435.1. Classification (NCBI taxonomy): domain Eukaryota; kingdom Metazoa; phylum Arthropoda; class Malacostraca; order Decapoda; family Portunidae; genus Portunus; species Portunus trituberculatus. Next base: position 14,114,967 of record NC_059304.1, read on the forward strand.
TTAACACACTCGGCTCACAACCAAAATGGCCCGGGTTCGAGTCCCGGAAGCAGTGAGACAAAAGGGCAACCCTCTTAATGTGTAGCCCCGTTCACCTAGCAGGTACGAAATGTAACTCCAAGGGTTGTGGCCTCGCTTTCCCGGTGTATGGAGTGTGTTGTGGTCTCAGTCCCACCCGAAGATTGGTCTATGAGCTCTGAGCTCGCTCCGTAATGGGGAAGGAAAGCTGGCTGGGTGACCAGCAAACAACCGTGGTGAATTAAACACACAAAACAAAAAGTCAGCCAGGCGAGAACTACCTGACGCGAGCAATGACGGAGGCGCTGACGGGGCAGGAACTTGAGGATGAGAATCTCATTAGTAGGTGTCCAAAGACGTAATTAACCAACAGAGAGGAGGAGAGGAGATGGCGAGAGGAAAGGAGAGAGGGGAGGAAGAAGGCACAGGTGGGGGTGAAGGTGAAGGGAGCTAGAGTTGAAAGATGAGAGGAAATGGAGAATGAAGGATGGAGGAGGAAGACAGGTGAGAAGGAAGGAAAGAACAGAGGGTGAAGGATGGTGGGTGGGAGGGAGAGTGGGAGGAAAGTAGGTCGTAGGAGGGTTAAAAGAAGGTCGTACGGTATGGTGGATGACGAATGAAAGAGGACACAAAAAGGAAGGTAGGTAAAGAGACGCTAGGAAGATGGATGGAAGGAAAAATGGGAGCAGAGATGAAATGCACGAAGGAAGAAGGGAGAGTAAAGAAATCCTGGGAAGAAAGATGGAATGCAGTGTAGTGAAACGGAAACAGTGAGCGATGGAAGTAAATATATAGGCAGATGATAAAAGATATACTAGTTACGAGGAAAATGACAAGAGAGTCCCATAAGCCTTAAAAAAAACACATCAAATGCAATTCCACCAAGAAAAAGAAAAATTATTGAGCAATTCCACAAAATCACGGTCGGTTTAGCACCTGAGATATCTTGTTACTACTCCGCTGAGTGTGTCGAGAGAGAGAGAGAGAGAGAGAGAGAGAGAGAGAGAGAGAGAGAGAGAGAGAGAGAGAGAGAGAGAGAGAGAGAGAGAGAGAGAGAGAGAGAGAGAGAGAGAGAGAGAGAGAGAGAGAGAGAGAGAGAGAGAGAGAGAGAGAGAGAGAGAGAGAGAGAGAGAGAGAGAGAGAGAGAGAGAGAGAGAGAGAGAGAGAGAGAGAGAGAGAGAGAGAGAGAGAGAGAGAGAGAGAGAGAGAGAGAGAGAGAGAGAGAGAGAGAGAGAGAGAGAGAGAGAGAGAGAGAGAGAGAGAGAGAGAGAGAGAGAGAGAGAGAGAGAGAGAGAGAGAGAGAGAGAGAGAGAGAGAGAGAGAGAGAGAGAGAGAGAGAGAGAGAGAGAGAGAGAGAGAGAGAGAGAGAGAGAGAGAGAGAGAGAGAGAGAGAGAGAGAGAGAGAGAGAGAGAGAGAGAGAGAGAGAGAGAGAGAGAGAGAGAGAGAGAGAGAGAGAGAGAGAGAGAAGAGAGAGAGAGAGAGAGAGAGAGAGAGAGAGAGAGAGAGAGAGAGAGAGAGAGAGAGAGAGAGAGAGAGAGAGAGAGAGAGAGAGAGAGAGAGAGAGAGAGAGAGAGAGAGAGAGAGAGAGAGAGAGAGAGAGAGAGAGAGAGAGAGAGAGAGAGAGAGAGAGAGAGAGAGAGAGAGAGAGAGAGAGAGAGAGAGAGAGAACAGACATCCACAGAGGATCCGTAAGAAAACAACAATCTGGAAACAAAATCTATGTCAGACTCACCACAAGCCAAGCAAAGAGTCAATAGAAACAAGGATTTTACTAATAAACCACATACATTTTTTTTTCGAGAAGTATTGACATAGGCGCAATTAAGAGAGTAATAAGAGTCCACGACAGACAGTCCAGGCGATCAGAGGGAAGGTTTCGAGTGACAGGCCCTTCAGAATCACCCTATTGCGCTGAGCTTCAATGATCTTCACAAAGGCGTAGATCAAAGGTGTGGACGTTATTTTGTAGCATTAGAGTGGCTTTGGTCTTCTTTGAGGTAGACCGAGTGTAAATTTATCACCAATAAGACGAAATGGGGGATGTTAATAAGAGATCCCAGGCGTGTGTGTGTGTATGTGGATCAAAGTGTGTGTTTTATGGATAGGAGACTCCAGGACCTTGAAACCTCCAGGATCGATGACAAGGAGGAAAAAAATACAGCCATAATGAAATCGTCAATAATATCAGTAATAATTAGCTTAGATAAAAAAGGAGAATGAGAAGCTCAAAACTGTTTATGAATGACTTTTCCCCAATGCATTTACTCAAGTCAACTCTCACAAATGGAGCAGATGGGAAATATGCGATGTAAGATGGAAAGCAGCAGGGAAAGATGATGAAATGGGGCTGTTTACTCTTCATGCATCAGCTAATAAGAAAACTTACAGATAGGAGAAATATGAATATACATCCTCCAATGAAAAATATTATGAAGTTGAATAGAAAAATCTCGGTAATGGATATAAAGGGAATGAGTGTTGGTGGATGGAAACTAAGAACTCTGGCAATCATGTATATGTTGATAATTAACCTAAGAGCCAACACAGCCAACGGTGACTTCCCACTGCTCGGTTCTGCCTTCTATTTGTTTGTGCCAAGGAAGATGAAAACCAGTGATATACTCAAGCAACATTTTTTTTTTCTTCTTTTCATTATTTCTTCCCAGCTGAAAATGTAATAGACTACTACTACTACTTCTACTTCTACTACTACTACTACTACTTCTACTACTACTACTACTACTACTATTAAAAACACTTTTATTACTATTTATATTACTACTACTACTAATACTAATACTAATACTAATACAAATACTACTACTACTACAACTGCTACTACTATTTACAGATACTACTACTACAACTACTGCAACTACTACTAAAAACTACAACTACTAATACTAATACTACTACTACTACCAATAAACTACTATTCCTTAACATTCATTGGGAAAAATATTATAAATTTTCAATGGAATACCGAAAATTGAATGAGAACCAGACAGTGAATAGGTAATCGTACAAGCTCACGATACTGAGAAACTGGCGCAGAACAGTACAAGTCATTCAACATCGATAAAATAAAAATAAAAAAAAATCAGATTAAAAAGTTGAAGACAAAATAAAAAAGACAAACTTCAAATTCAATTACAGAGAGAGAGAGAGAGAGAGAGAGAGAGAGAGAGAGAGAGAGAGAGAGAGAGAGAGAGAGAGAGAGAGAGAGAGAGAGAGAGAGAGAGAGAGAGAGAGAGAGAGAGAGAGAGAGAGAGAGAGAGAAAGAGACCATGCACACGCAACACTCGTATTTTCTCTGGATTCTGACCAAAACGAAATAAAATAAAACACATCTTTCATTTTCTTTTACCTGAGCACCGTGAGTGAAAAATCATGAAGAAAGACTCGCGAGAAAAGAGGGCGGTAAGAAAAAAAACACAGGAAAAACTATTCAAGAGGAAAGATGAAGAGGTGAAAGGAACCATTACAGAGAAAGAAAGAAATGGAGTAATGCAGAAGAAAAATCACAGTGAAATAAAGAGAAGCAGCAAAAAGAAAGAGCAGAAAAGAAGTTAGAGAGAAAAGATAGCAAAAATGATGGATTGAATTTTAATAACATTGGATGAAAAAGAAAGGAGGAAATTAAGGAGACAGGTGAGGTATCTAAAATTAGACTACTGAAAAAAGAAATATGCAGAGAGAAAGAGACAGAGACAGAGAGGCAAAGAGAGAGTCAGACAGACAGACAGAGAGAGAACAAAAGCAGAGGGACGAGAATTACTACCAAAAATACGACTGCCCAAAACAACACCAGGAAGCATTACGGGTCACATTACCTCAGAAAACCACGACGCCATTTGGGATTTTCTGACAAAAATTAATCATAATACCACCAGCTGCTCCTCCCATA
>NC_059304.1:14121392-14133892 GCF_017591435.1 Portunus trituberculatus
TGAAATTCCTCCTGTAAAATTAAATGACAATTTAATACATAAAGTCAGTCATACAAAATTTTTAGTCATTCACATAGATGAAAACTTGAATTGGAGCCATCACATAGCATCTGTAAACCTCAAATTGTCAAAATTATGTGGCGTGCTGTACAGGGTTAGACATCAACTCACAAAAGAGGCACTAATGTCAGTATACTACACTCTCTGTTATCCGCGTCTCATGTCTCATCTGTCTGGGGATCCACTTGACCGTCTTTCTTGAAGAAAATAACTATTATATAGAAAATAACTATATATAGACACATAACTTTGTATTCTGGAAATACCATCCTTTTTAGTATTGCAACTAATGTGTACCATACTCGAGGCAACTTTAACAATTTAGTTTGTCACCCATTCCGCACCATCCTTTATAAAAACAGTATAATGTACATAGGTCCTCAAATATGGAACACTTTACCACATCATATCAAACAAGACCTCGATAGTATTACCATCAGTGATTTCAAAAGGAGAATAAAAATTCACCTTTGTTCTCTCCAAGCCACAGGAACCTAACATATCATACACCCATAACTTATTATGTATCAACATGTAAAGCTATCGGTACATGTGTAAATTATTGCACTGTATGTTATAATAAATTTGTTTTGTATGTGTATATGCGAGTATGTAATATATCGTATGCCACAATAATTAATATTTGTGTATATGTAGGTGTGAGTGTGTAACCTACTGTGTAGGTTAAATAATTAAAATTATTATGAGTCTATAATATGTGTGCGTATAATCTATTGTTACATTAGTGAATCTGTCTGCCATGGAGTCCTGGCTTGGCAGACAGTGCCATTTATTCTATTCAATAAGATAATCAAATGTTGTAATTGATTGGCAATAAATATATGAACTTGAACTTGAACTTGAACTTAAACACACACACACACACACACACACACACACACACACACACACACACACACACACACACACACACACACACACACACACACACACACACACACACACACACACACACACACACAACTTGTAAATTTAGAAGAGAGAGAGAGAGAGAGAGAGAGAGAGAGAGAGAGAGAGAGAGAGAGAGAGAGAGAGAGAGAGAGAGAGAGAGAGAGAGAGAGAGAGAGAGAGAGAGAGAGAGAGAGAGAGAGAGAGAGAGAGAGAGAGAGAGAGAGAGAGAGAGAGAGAGAGAGAGAGAGAGAGAGAGAGAGAGAGAGAGAGAGAATAACCGACTATTCTTTGACTTGAAACCTTCACATCGTCAAGTAAGAATCACATCCATAAATCCCAAAGGTAGTAAATCAAGACTAAACAAAAAAGACACACACACACACACACACACACACACACACACACACACACACACACACACACACACACACACACACACACACACACACAGATTGAACTCCATCGCGGGGGGAGAGGAAAAAAGAAAAGCTTGGCTCCTCCAGCTGCCGTGATGACCAAATCCAGCTGTCTATAAATCAAAGAATCTTCAGAGAAAACAATGATACATCACATTCTTTTCTATGCCAAGTCATAACGAGATTCATATATACGCTACAGCTGGTCCTCTTCCTCTCTCTCTCCCTCTCTCTCTCTCTCTCTCTGTGTGTGTGTGTGGTGTGTGAAGGGACCCTTTCTTTCCTATCCATTGTTCTATATGGATGACATGAGCTAGCAGTCACGAAACCAACAAGAGATCCTCAATAACACACACACACACACACACACACACACACACACACCTGGATATCATTTGCAGGATCCATACGATCTAGCAGTTTAAGAGAGAGAGAGAGAGAGAGAGAGAGAGAGAGAGAGAGAGAGAGAGAGAGAGAGAGAGAGAGAGAGAGAGAGAGAGAGAGAGAGAGAGAGAGAGAGAGAGAGAGAGAGAGAGAGAGAGAGAGAGAGAGAGAGAGAGAGAGAGAGAGAGAGAGAGAGAGAGAGAGAGAGAGAGAGAGAGAGAGAGAGAGAGAGAGAGAGAGAGAGAGAGAGAGAGAGAGAGAGAGAGAGAGAGAGAGAGAGAGAGAGAGAGAGAGAGAGAGAGAGAGAGAGAGAGAGAGAGAGAGAGAGAGAGAGAGAGAGAGAGAGAGAGAGAGAGAAAGAGACAGACAGACAGACAGACAGACAGACAGACAGACAGACAGACAGACAGACAGACAGACAGACAGACAGACAGACAGACAGACAGACAGACAGACAGACAGACAGACAGGCAGGCAGGCAGGCAGGCAGGCAGGCATGCAGGCAGACAGACAGACAGACAGACAGGTAGGTAGACAGACTAACAGACAGACTAACAGACAGACTAATAGACAGACAGACTAATAGACAGAGAGACAGACAGACGGGCAGACAGACAGAGACAAAAAGAAAAAAGAGAAAGAGTATAGAAGGAGGTAGGAGAGAAAGTAAGGAAAGGAGGAAGCAGGGCTGTAAACTTGGAAGATGAGTAAAGGTGAGGAAAGGAATTAAGACGATAGAAGAGGGAAAAAGAGAGGAGGAGGAGGAGAAATGTAAAAGGGAATGGAGAAGGGAAGGAGAAAATGAAAGAGATAAAATGAGACAGAATGGAGGGTAAAAGAAGATTGGGAGGGAGATGGGAAGGAGATAGGAAGAAGGAAGGAAGAGCACAGTAAAGAAGGTAAAGAAAGAAAAAGAAAAGTGATATCAAAAAAAGAAAGGGAAGGAATAAAGGAGAGAAATAGAGAAGAAGATGAAGAAAGGGAGAGAAGGAGAGAACCATGAAGGAAACCGAGAAGGAAAACAAGACAAAATGAGGTAAATTATGGAAAAAAAGTAAAACAAATATAAAAAAATTGAAAATGAATGAGATGATAAAGAAGAAAAGAAGGAAAGATGGAAGGAAAGACGAAAAAGAAAATGGAGGGAGGAAATCATGATTGGAAGAAAAGCCGAGAAGCAAAGAATGAAGAGAGAAGAAAAATAAAAAAGGAATAAAGGAGGGAAGAAAAAGGCAGGCAAGAAAGGAAGGAGGAAAAGAATAGACATAAAAAGAAGAACAGGAAGGAAAAAAACAACCAAAGGGGAAGAACTGGAGGAAAGGAAATAATAAGAGAGAAGGAAGCAGTGAGAAAGACCAAGAAGGAAGCAGTAAGAAGGAAGAATGGAAAGAAGGAAAGAAAGAAAGAGGTATACACATATATTATTACTCTCTTCTTTAAACTTTTCCTCCAATAATATATTCTCTCTTTCTTTGATTCCCTTCCTCTTTTTCTCTCTACCCTTCCGTATTTTTCCTCCCTCCTCCTCCCCTCCCTTCTTCATTCCTCTCTACTTCTCCATACTCATCTTTCCTTCAGTTTATTCCTTACTCCTCTTTAACTTATCTTCGTCATCCATCTCCACTCATCACTCTCTTCCAACACCTCCGCTGAGAGAGAGAGAGAGAGAGAGAGAGAGAGAGAGAGAGAGAGAGAGAGAGAGAGAGAGAGAGAGAGAGAGAGAGAGAGAGAGAGAGAGAGAGAGAGAGAGAGAGAGAGAGAGAGAGAGAGAGAGAGAGAGAGAGAGAGAGAGAGAGAGAGAGAGAGAGAGAGAGAGAGAGAGAGAGAGAGAGAGAGAGAGAGAGAGAGAGAGAGAGAGAGAGAGAGAGAGAGAGAGAGAGAGAGAGAGAGAGAGAGAGAGAGAGAGAGAGAGAGAGAGAGAGAGAGAGAGAGAGAGAGAGAGAGAGAGAGAGAGAGAGAGAGAGAGAGAGAGAGAGAGAGAGAGAGAGAGAGAGAGAGAGAGAGAGAGAGAGAGAGAGAGAGAGAGAGAGAGAGAGAGAGAGAGAGAGAGAGAGAGAGAGAGAGAGAGAGAGAGAGAGAGAGAGAGAGAGAGAGAGAGAGAGAGAGAGAGAGAGAGAGAGAGAGAGAGAGAGAGAGAGAGAGAGAGAGAGAGAGAGAGAGAGAGAGAGAGAGAGAGAGAGAGAGAGAGAGAGAGAGAGAGAGAGAGAGAGAGAGAGAGAGAGAGAGAGAGAGAGAGAGAGAGAGAGAGAGAGAGAGAGAGAGAGAGAGAGAGAGAGAGAGAGAGAGAGAGAGAGAGAGAGAGAGAGAGAGAGAGAGAGAGAGAGAGAGAGAGAGAGAGAGAGAGAGAGAGAGAGAGAGAGAGAGAGAGAGAGAGAGAGAGAGAGAGAGAGAGAGAGAGAGAGAGAGAGAGAGAGAGAGAGAGAGAGAGAGAGAGAGAGAGAGAGAGAGAGAGAGAGGTTTGACAGGCATGTCAAAACCATTGCCAAGAAAGCCTCTCACAGGATCTCCGACCTTGAATAGAGAGAGAGAGAGAGAGAGAGAGAGAGAGAGAGAGAGAGAGAGAGAGAGAGAGAGAGAGAGAGAGAGAGAGAGAGAGAGAGAGAGAGAGAGAGAGAGAGAGAGAGAGAGAGAGAGAGTGGAGACAGACACTGAATTACCTAGTGAAGTGGAACGTAAGCACTCTGGACATCGTACTTAAGTTTTGCTTAAATAAAAAAAAAAAAAAAAAAAGAGAGAGAGAGAGAGAGAGAGAGAGAGAGAGAGAGAGAGAGAGAGAGAGAGAGAGAGAGAGAGAGAGAGAGAGAGAGAGAGAGAGAGAGAGAGAGAGAGAGAGAGAGAGAGAGAGAGAGAGAGAGAGAGAGAGAGAGAGAGAGAGAGAGAGAGAGAGAGAGTAACTTTTCCCATGTAAATGAATGTTTCCCAAACTCTGAAAACATTAAGTGAGTAACAATGAGCTCCGTTCCTTCCTCCTGAGCTGTTCCTTGATATGCTCGACGCGGCGGCGGCTGTTCATCGGGCCGAAACGCTTCTATCTTCAATCTTTAGTGAAGGAAAGAGTGTATCATTTTTTTTAATACATGAACACACACACACACACACACACACACACACACACACACACACACACACACACACACACACACACACACACACACACAGATAAACAGATAGATACATAGATATTTATTGACCCTAACCAAATATTACAGTTACAGATGGACTTGGAAGGTAAGGTCTATGAAAATAATTTTCATAAGAACTTGTAAATGGCTTAAAATATGAAAGAAACGCGTGCGCGCAAACACACACACACACACACACACACACACACACACACACACACACACACACACACACACACACACACACACACACACACACACACACACACACACACACACACACACACACAGTAAAAAAAAAAGGTATCTATGTAAGCTCACTTCTGAAAACAAACATGAAAATAGCTAAAAAAAAAATAATAATAATAAATAAAATCCAGCATGTTGAATTATTTCCCTCACTAACCAGATCTGTCCTTCCCTAATCATCCGTCACTGTAAGAAAGAACAAAAGAGGACCAACACGAAGAGACTCCAGAGACTTAGCCAACACACACACAGAACACGATATAACAGGTGAAAAAAAGGACCTATACTTCCATTTCCAAGTGTGTTAGGGACAAATGCAACCACTACCACACTCACCAGTACAAAGGAAACTCGACACATGGAGGAGACAAAAGAAAGGAAAACCAAAGCAACTAAGACACACACCAGGAGTTTATACTTGATAGAAAGAAACTCCTCTTCATCTGGTGGGAGAGAGAGAGAGAGAGAGAGAGAGAGAGAGAGAGAGAGAGAGAGAGAGAGAGAGAGAGAGAGAGAGAGAGAGAGAGAGAGAGAGAGAGAGAGAGAGAGAGAGAGAGAGAGAGAGAGAGAGAGAGAGAGAGAGAGAGAGAGAGAGAGAGAGAGAGAGAGAGAGAGAGAGAGAGAGAGAGAGAGAGAGAGAGAGAGAGAGAGAGAGAGAGAGAGAGAGAGAGAGAGAGAGAGAGAGAGAGAGAGAGAGAGAGAGAGAGAGAGAGAGAGAGAGAGAGAGAGAGAGAGAGAGAGAGAGAGAGAGAGAGAGAGAGAGAGAGAGAGAGAGAGAGAGAGAGAGAGAGAGAGAGAGAGAGAGAGAGAGAGAGAGAGAGAGAGAGAGAGAGAGAGAGAACTTAAGAATAACACAGAGCAGGAGAGGAAGGGGAAGAGGAAAGAGGAAAATCAGTGGCTGTTGTGGTGATGGTGGTGGTGAAAGATGGTGATGAAATGTTAGTGGAAATGAGGTCATGCGGTGGTAATGGCGGTGGTGGTGTTACCGTATTCTCAAACGACTATTTTCAAAGCCCTCAGTGATGATTAAGTGGATTACAAAGAGTGTGTCTCCTCTTTATAGTGCAAAAAATGCTGTCAATCTGTCACAAAAAAGAAATATTAAAACACCTTTAAAAACCTGCACAACTTTTACCAGACACTTTTAACACAGCGGAAGTGAGACGCAGAAACGTATGGTTCTATGCATCATATTCAGAAACGCTTCTCTATCTCACCGCGACCATTTTTCAAAGACCACAGAAACGATTAGCCAAGTTCTAAAGAGCATTTTTCTTGTTGACAATGCAGAAAACTTGTTAACATGTCACTAGAATTACAGAAACATCCTTAAAAACTCGCGTCACTTCAATTAGAGCCCTTTGAAAATAGTGAAGATGTGGCGCAGAAACGTTTCAACATAGAATGGTGGTGGTGGTGGTGGTGGTGGTGGTGGTGGTAGTGGTGGTGGTTGTGGTGGTGGCTGTGGTGGAGGTAGTGGTGTTGGTGGTAGGAGGATCTGATTGATGTCTGTGTGGCAGGTAATCAATGGAGGGGGAGAGTGGTGGTGCATCTGGGCTGTCAACGCCGCCATCAACACAGACATCAATTTCCCGGCTTGTCAGGGGCGGTGATGCAGTGCTTAGCGTCCAGTCTCTCAACAATGGGTTCTTCTTGTTGTCTTCATCATGGTGGCGGTGCGGGAGACTAGTGTTATATAAAATTCTCTCTCTCTCTCTCTCTCTCTCTCTCTCTCTCTCTCTCTCTCTCTCTCTCTCTCTCTCTCTCTCTCTCTCTCTCTCTCTCTCTCTCTCTCTCTCTCTCTCTCAAGTCACGTTTAGTGCATTTACTTTTCACAGAACGTTCACATTCTCACTTTTATTGGCCAGTTAAAAATTCCATTCCTGTCATAACTGGAAATGCTCATTCACGCCACCTGTGTCCCCCTGACGCTAGTGTTATTTTCACCCTGATTATTACCTAACAGGTGTATGAGAGAGAGAGAGAGAGAGAGAGAGAGAGAGAGAGAGAGAGAGAGAGAGAGAGAGAGAGAGAGAGAGAGAGAAAAAGGACTATAAAAAAGACAAATGTGATGGCTGATAAGAAGACTGCAAATCACTCCCAATTCTTTATCACGCGACTGTAAATCTTTCCCTCTAGCGCTTTGAGTCAGCACCGGGAGTAAGTGAGGGAGGGAGGGCTGGCGGACCGGCGGGATGGAGAAACCACCAACGCACCGCCACCCAGTAACCCAGTTCAGCCCATGCCAGGTCAAGTGGGGATTGGCGGGGATCACATCACGTGGCGGGAAGGCTCGCCACAGTGCCACTCGTGTGTAGTTCGGTCGTGACGCGGATTAGTGACTCTGTGGGTACGTTTAATGCCCTGCCACTCAAATCAACTTCCCTTCCTCATTGTAACTGGCCTTGAATTCCCGCGTAAAGTTTTGGTCGTCTTTCTAAGGTCCTACGAGTCTACATCAATAAAGATTTGGTAGTCTAATTTCTAAGGTCATACGTGTCTCGATCAATAATGTTCAGGTCGTCTTTCTAAGATCTAACTTATCTACATCAAAATAGTTTGGGTAGTCTTTCTAAGGTCTTACGTGTCTAAATCAATAAAGTTCAGGTGGTCTTTCTAAAGATCTTACGTATCTACATCAATGAAATCTAAATCATCTTTCTAAGGTCTTACATATTTACATCAATCTTCCTCAAGAATTTGCACCACCGCTCTTGATCTTGCCTAATGGATTCCTTGCAGTGTTTAAATCAGGTAAAACGCAGCTCGATCCATCCATAATCTTAAATCTCAGCTCCAAAACAATAAATATATCTTTCCTGTATCTTCCACTGAGACGAACTGCTTCTGAAATGTTCCTGCTTTGATCTGCGGCACCACGTCTCATCACTGTTACGTGGCATCAGTCTCCATGTCTAACTTTGCACGCTTATTCAATGCTTTCTTATGTAAGAGGAGAAACTGGCTAAGAGCAACGAAAAACTTAAAAAAAGGCCTACTTAATTGCCAGTTCCCTTACAGATTAACAGTTATACAAAAGACAGGGATAAATTTCTTGACCCAGGTTATCAAGAACTCTAATCTTCATGATGAAAGGATATTGGCGTCTATTGTTTGATATATATAACGCTTAAAGTTTTGTAGATCACTCCCGTGTCTTCTTATCTTCCTTGTTGTGGTCCCTTAAAGTCAATTCGATCAATCAATGTAAAATTCCTAAAGATATCTTGCCTCATAAATAAAAAAAACTTCTCTAAAATTCTGATGAAATTTCCTCTCCCTTATCCCCTTCAGTAACATGACGTGTCTTTATAGTCATTCTGCTTATTATTTGACAATTTTATACAGCTTCAGAAACTTATGTGGGGATTAAAATAGTAAAGATTGTGTGCATTAATCTTCTGACCTCCAGACATTCTTCGTAATGTAAATAAAATCGTATAATCATGCCTAAAACTCGTGGTGAAAATACGCGCTATAGTACAGAAGAGGTTAAAACCCAATTGAAATTTTTCCTATAAAAACCCTAGTAAACTTTTCACCTCCTTTATAGTACCATCTTTCCTTAATGTTTTCTCGAATTACATCTCAAACATCATCTTCATCTCAAGTTACTGTCTCCCTGATCCTTATTTCCAGAACATGTCAATCAGCAACCCTCCACTGTCATAGAATAGTTCTCCAATATTATTCCCTCTCTCCTCCGCAGTGCCTGGTCCACTCTAAGGATATTGTGGTGGTTGTCTCTTTATAGGATTCCCATTCTTCCATGCTCTCATTCGCGCTTCCCATTCTCTTTATTCCAGCCGTGCATCACCTGCGTGTCTCGCGTGTTTTGTGTGTCTGGTCCGCACACTGCCCGCTTATTGAACCATCTTGTGTTTGCTTCAGGAAATTGGACGTTTGTTATTTTTTGTCTGTTTTCTTTCTGTTTTCTTCATTTCTCTGGTGTGTCATGTTTGTTTCCTGAGTGTCTGTTTCACCGTGTATTTCTTTATATTGGTTTATTCTCTCTCTACATTTGTTTTGGTTTAATAAATTCAAATTTATATTTTTCATCAGCGAAATGAATTTAAGAAATATTCTCGACTTCTTACTAACACCAAATATACTCGTTTTTGTTATCACACTTCATATCAACAATGCTACGAGAGAGAAGGCGCCAGACTCTTTATGATGATGACCCAACACAGACAACTGAATCATCAGAATTCGGCAGGTTTGTGGCTGGCCTGTGGTGCTGAGGCAACAACTTGAACGCTCCCGCCACACAAAAGGTGATGTACAGCTAATGATGTCACAGTAACGCGATACACCATGAAAGTGAAAAGATTACTTAAAATATGGACTTGAAATAATCCTAAGATATTTCATAGAGAATCAATAGATAATTAATTCTCTCTCTCTCTCTCTCTCTCTCTCTCTCTCTCTCTCTCTCTCTCTCTCTCTCTCTCTCTCTCTCTCTCTCTCTCTCTCTCTCTCTCTCTCTCTCTCTCTCTCTCTCTCTCTATCTCTATATATATATCTCTCTCTCTCTCTCTATATATATATATATATATATATATATATATATATATATATATATATATATATATTCATGTAAACTTGAAATACTTCCAAATATATTTCATAAAGAATCAATAGATAATCTCTCTCTCTCTCTCTCTCTCTCTCTCTCTCTCTCTCTCTCTCTCTCTCTCTCTCTTTACGCACCGCCTTTCAACATAACCTCTAAATCAAACGAAAAGACAACAGTAATGCTGGCAAATACACAACAAAGAGGAGAGGAATCAATTTCATGTCACTGAAAGAAACTGGTTGGAATTTACCTTCCCATAAAGTTCTTCTTTAACACCTTCAATACTGGGACACATTTTTACCTCGAGATTTATGTACGATTAGACCATTTCATTGACATTACGAAGCGTCTATGGAGGTCAGAAGATTGATGGGCACAGTCTTCACTATTTCAATCCCCTCACATAAGTTCCTGAAGCTATACACAATCAACAAATAATAAGCAAAATGTATATGGAAACACGTCATGATACTGAAGGGGGTAAATGTGATCATATGCTAGTATTCGGAAACCCTTTGTTGTCTCACCATTCCTACATTAAAAAGGTTAGAGACATAAAAACATGTTCAGGTTTCTATTTTTCTTGTTTAATAATATCTTTTAATCCGCCACCCGAAGAAAAGCAACGTTAAATGTACGTGTATCTTCCAACAGAGAGGCACAGAAGTATATCTATTGTTATGAGATGCGGTGCTGCTACATTGGTGCTTAGGACTGACTTGTGGCGAGGAGATGCTGCCCTGCCTGTCTCCTCCATCTCGCTGTAATGAACTGAGATGATGATGATGATAATGATGATGGCAAAATACGAGGAGGATATTAAGATTATCGTAAAGTTTCATCACCTCGCACTGCATTCACACACACACACACACACACACACACACACACACATGGCTGAGCTCGGCGTGACCTTATTTTCACTTAGTATGCAAATGCCACTCATTAGCATATCAGACTACATTCTCCTTGCTAATTCCTTCCGTCTCAGGTGCGGAGTCTCGCTTAGACAGTCCAGGGGCGAGCTTTAAGTGAAGGTAACACTATCCATCAACATCAACATCATCAGCAGCACAATCATCATTATCGCTGTCGTCATTGTTAACATCATCACTGTCAGACTGATCATCATTAGGCAACCATTACGCATCGTTCTAATTTGCACACTAATCGAGGAAGTGAAATCATTTACGGCAGGTGAATGAAGACAGAGACATACGCTAAATTGATTACTTTGTGTGTGTGTGTGTGTGTGTGTGTGTGTGTGTGTGTGTGTGTGTGTGTGTGTGTGTGTGTGTGTGTGTGTGTGTGTGTGTGTGTGTGCACGTGTACAAAGAGCGCGTATTGTTTGCTGAAGTAAGGAACGACATGTGCTCTGACTATAACTGTTTACACAATACGGAATACACACACACACACACACACACACACACACACACACACACACACACACACACACACACACACACACGCCTCTTCCTTTCGTAACACCGTCGAGGGAAGGAGTTATGGGGAGAAGGGAGGGAAGAGAAGGGAGGCGAGAGGAAGGGAGGGAAAAGGGAAAGGAAGAGAAGAGATGAGGTAGCTGACAATGTTTAGAGTACCGGGTTTGGAGGCAACTCGTGTGGCTATATTAAGGTTCACGATTTTTTTCCTTTCTTTTTTCTTTAGCAGTTACGCGGATGTAAGACACGGTACTGTAGAATTTCTTGGAAGGCTTGTATTGACATGCTCCTAATTGGTCTCATTATATAAAAAATGACGTTCTTTCACTATTTTTGGGGAAATTCTGAACCATGGATTAATTTACAAAAAAAAAAAAAGTTGAATAGCTGAAGTAAAATTAAAAGAGTTTAGAGGTTTTCAAGTAAAGTATTAGGTTGAATCAATAAAAATCGTATTTATTGTCATTATCACCATCCTCATCATCAATTATCATCAGTCGACCAGTACAATGCACATTTATCACTATCGACACAGTGGCGATCGGTGCCTCCCTCCCTCCCTCCTTCCATCCCTCCTGCCTTTCCCACAGTCTGAACTTTCTTCACCAAACACTGGTGAATTAAAACACTGATGACATTGTAATTGGGATTTCTGCTACTAATACCACTACTACTACTACTACTACTACTACAATTTACTACAACAGTTACTATATGACTACTCCACTATTACAACTTAATCAACAGTAGTAGTTGTTATAGTGATCGCAGTCGTAATAGTAGTAGTAGTAGTAGTAGTAGTAGTAGTAGTAGTAGCAGTAGTAGTAGTAGTAGTAGTAGTAGTAGTAGCAGTAGCAGTAGTAGTAGTAGTAGTAGTAGCAGTAGCAGTAGCAGTAGTAGTAGTGATGGTGGTGGCAGTAGTAGTAGTAGTAGTAGTAGTAGTAGTAGTAGTAGTAGTAGTAGTAGTAGTAGTAGTAGTAGTAGTAGTAGTAGTAGTAGTAGTAGTAACATAAGCAGTAATATCAGCAACAGCAGCAGCAGCAGCAGGAGCAGAAGTGATGAAGGAAACTCCAATAAGATAAGACCTATCGATGTTGCTAATTAACTGGAGTTAGGCTTAATCATGTAAGGTAAAGTAAGATAACATTACGTCAGATTAAGTTAGACTGGGTGTTATCTAATTAGCCTGGATTGAGTTAGCTTATAGGACACAAAAACCTACAGAAAAAAAAAATCTTCTGAAGCAACAACAGCAAGAATCAACAACACCCGAAAAGACACAGACAGACCATCTTTCCTTTCTCTCCTCCCTTCGAATTCTTCCTTGCATCTT